>NC_141822.1:6937248-7093082 GCF_982586985.1 Callionymus lyra
AATGATGGATTATCTCAGTCTAGAGTCTACAATTTGCTGAGAGTTTATACTTTCAATAAGACTTGAAGTATAAAATATAAGCATATTTGACGGCACGGTTACAAACAGTGTGTGTTTGTACAAAACTCTTTTTTCATTGAAATATTGACATTAGAAAATGATCTTAAGCTGCACCCACTGAAAACACTTTTTTTGGAAGCCATTATTACGTCATAATGGACTCTCGTAACCTCTCGTTCGCCCAGATTTCAGAGCAACTTTATAAATAAATGAGTTCAAAACATGGTCATGATGAGGAACTTACTGCGTCTTGGAGAGGAAGACTTTAACATTTGAGTCAAGAGAGTTGGGTTTTCACGTTAATTGACCTTACTTTCACTGAGAAGGAAATGTAAAAAGGAAACGATCCACTCTTAACAGCTTTTTAGTGACCAAATGCTCAGTGATCAATGTCAGGAACATTAATATGCTCCACTTGTACAATTAATACAAAAATAAATGAAATTAAGGGGGGGGGAACATGTATTTAAATATGAAAACGAGGATTTAACTGTTGAACATTAAATAACATTTGTCTAATTCATCTGTAAAACAATATTAAACTATTTTGCATTCACTCTCTAAAAATATATGTTGATTTTTTTCAAAGACTGAAAGAAACATGCTTAAACTGCACCGATCGTCATACGCCAATGATGCATTCAAGGACGTAGGAATTGAACAAAATGAGAAAATCCAATATATCCAATCCAATAAACCAAGAAATCTCTAAAAAAATGTATGGACTTTCCAACAACTAGATGTAAAAAAACCACCAACAACCCTGTGACATTTCACAGATATCAAGGAAAAAGAGCTCATCACACTCAGAGAGGGTTCATCTTATAAAGGTGTTGATCTTAAGCGTCTGGGAAGCACTCGTATCTTAGCGCTCCTTATCTAAAGAGCCTTCTTACGCCCTTAAAAACGATTGACTCTTTGAATCCCGACAATGTTAGGATTAACCATTTTTACAATTATATCAACCAACTTCCTTTTAAATTCCACTCCAAAGATTATTCTTCCTTTATGCGTAAAAGACCAGGAGCTTTGCTTCTGGAGAAAAAGTCATTGACATCACAGGACGGGTGCAGCTAGCATTAGCTATTTTGTTATAAAATAAACCTCTTATTCAATCTTTCCGGTGATCCAAAAATAATAAAAAACAGTCGGAAGCAACCCTTTCTCAGGACAACTGACCCCTGCGAGCACATTTATAAATCCATGAAATGTGTAAAGGCAGCTCGAGTAGCTTTTCAGGGATTTTTGGATTATCTCTGACGGGCTTTGTCTAAACATATTTGAAGGTTACACCATGAACTATCAATTCTATTTTTGGGATTGTTGTCTGCTGTCCTCGCTCTGCCTCCCTCAGTAACGGTTCAATCCCTCTGGAATTAGCGCCGAGTTTGGGGTCATGAAATGAAAAAGATGAATTAAATTAATTTTCATTCCCTCCAACCTTTCTTGGTACCGCATTAAAATGCAAAGCTTGTATTTTAAATGCTGCAGTTGTCGACGACATTCACTGTCCTAACCCATTTGGTACACAGTCCACTTAATGTTGACTTGAGGCCTTTTTTTTGTCGCGTTTCAAATGGACAATTAACATCAAGTTGAAGTTTGAGTGACCCCCGGAGAGGCGGCCGTGAGGTGCCAGTCAGAGTCTATGACATCTCAATTGAACATTAAGGTAACATGAGAGACCATCATTCATTTTGTGAGGCCACAAAGTGTGTACACACAAAGGGATATCAGATAAGGTCCGGAACACCTGACCTTGGTCTGTTTGAAGACCACATAAATCACTAAATCAGATTGTAAACACACCCTAACAGACCCCTTTGGTAGGGACACCTTGTTGAAATCCTCTTAAACCTCCTTTTTTACTTTAAATTTAACTCAATGTTACAAGACAACAGATGACTTTAGGTTGGATTTACATACTTTACTTTAAATTGGTGAAGCATAGCACAACACAAAGATAGATTAATAATTATTAGTATTAGCTAAAGCACCAAGATTTTTCAAATAATTTTTCAAAGATAGAAACCGAGTAAAAAATATGTTTTAATAAAAAATGCAAAGTCAATGTTATTGAGTTTTGAATATATTGTACCTTTAACATGCTTGCATTAAATCAAAAGGTTTCTAGCGTCATTTTTCACATGATAGCGACAGATTCCAAAAGATTTTGCCGAAACTGCTAAAAGAAGGACAAAAACTTTTGAGCACTTGCAACTTTTAAAAGGATTTTAACTTGACTTATATTCAAGATAGAGACAAAGAAAATGAGCCGTGCTATTGTACGACCAATAATAAAGGTAGTCAGTAGCGAACAACCGCTTTGGGACATTTAGCTTTTGCGGACTAAAAGGCAAAAAACATACAGTCGCAACTATTACGGGGATTTTGAGACCAACACGATCTTTATAGATCTACATTAATAAAACATGTGATGTCCTATTAGCTCCAACTTTAGCAATACATAATGTAAAGTTTGAGGGTTGTGGTTTGGGACGTCCCTCGAAATTGTAAATATAGGTTCCATTGAAACGGAATAGATCTCACATATTTTTGATTCAGCCTATTTTTGTGCGAGACTTAACGACCGACCAACCAGCATTTTGATCTAATAAAGTTAAATAAATCTGTGATATACTTTAACAGGTGAAATCATCCACAATAAAGTCAACCGCTTGAAGCCCAGCCCTGTAGAAAAGTTGCGATCTTGAATAAAAAATGAATAGTAATAGAAGAACATTTTGGTTAATTATCAGAATCATTCAAGCACAAATGATGTCACATCTTCCCACTAAACGTCCACTTAACGGAGCAAGTAATTCCTCATAAAGCTTTGGTCCAAGGATGTTCTTCTCGGATGGAAGGCTTCGATGGTTCATGAGGATTCACCTCGTCATCACTAGCTGAGGCCGCTAAAGTCTAAAAACAAGGCCAAAAACTTGTTTAATATTTAAGCTAGAGCGCAGTTAAAGATGAATGAGCCATGCTTTTAATATAAAGAAGGTAATAAGCAAAAGATCTTTTTCGGGCCTTGGGAGACGAAAAATGCCAAAAAATAATCAGGTCGTTTTGAGACCAAGAAGATCTCTGTAGGACTCAAGAGACCCTTTATAGATATAGATTAATACAAGATCCGATGTCGAAGCAGCTTCAACTGTTGCGGTTCACAAAGGAACGTGAAGTTTGGTGCTTGTCACAAAGATTCTGATTTAATTGAACCATTTGTCCGTGCATTTAACAATCACTCAGTTACTCACCACAGATCAAACACCACATCCTGGTTTGGGAAGAGAACCAGAGGGACTAAACCACAGAGCTAAAAATAGGGGTGTTTTCCAGGTGGTGGTAGGAATGTTCCATTGCGACAGGGGTGTTCTATGGGAGATCTTTAATTTGTTTCCACTGGATGTGTTTTGGTTGGATTTTCTATTGTAGGGTTATATTATATTTGTCATTTAAAAAGACTATATTTGGTTGAATAACTTACTATATTAAATGGATTTGGGTGTGGCTACGAGCTACCCATTAAATTCAGCCATTTTGAAATTAATTTAAATTTCTACTACTAGTACATCGACAGCCAGATGTGCCTGGTGAACCATGTTTAACTCCCCGAGCTATAGAAGTGAAGAATGTTCACCTATATATATACCTCAGCATTGTATCAACGGATGCTGCGCTCAGACACCTGCCTTTGTGTTCAGAAGCTGGTATTTTTACCTCATCTGTGTTATGTTCAGAGATCTGGGAGCAGCTGGCCTCGGCGTGCATGTAACTCTTCCCCTCAAATGATCCGTGCTCTCCATAGAACCTGGTAAACAGGCAGGAATCCACAAGGGCAAAGAAGAAGAAGGGGGTTGGGTTCGTGGCAAAAGTGATCCCGACTCACTAATAGTAATGAGCAGTACATCCACCAGGACAGTAGGTCACGAAAACACCTTCAACCGTGGTCAGCATCTGTATGCTGAAAATAAATCAGTGCTTGGGTGGGATTATGGAGCTCCGGTTAGAAGTCAATCTCAGCGGGATGGAATATTAGGAAAGTAATCCCCAGACAATGACCAAACAGTAAATGACTGCCTCCGCTGAGCGTCGGGCGAGGAGTCGCGAAAAGTGTTTGACATGACAGGAGCGAAGGCAAATTATCCAAAGGGCTGAGTGGAGATGCTTTGTGACAAGACAAAGGGCATGTGTCACACTAAATCATGTGAGATGTAAATGGAGACCCACCTTACAAGCAAAATAACAGACTCACCCAGAAGCAGCGTGGGGGGGGGGGGGGGTTGTATGGTGTTGCCGTGACATCATTTGTAGATGTAATTGGTTGCTTGTTTGTACCAAACTGTCCCGGTCCACCTTAGCTTTGCTGGATCCGAACAGAACACCAAAAGCATCTGTTCTGAAAGGTCAGTGTTGTGTACCAGCTGCTCGGTGAGTGTGTTAAATGCCAATGTGTTTAGATGACACTACTCGACACAGGGATGCGAGCTACCCAGCTGGCTTACCTTTTGTGACAGAAGTGTTCTTGCGGGAAAGGAGTTTGTAATCCTCGTCTATGGTACAGACGTTGTGACACATGGTATAATCTCTGGAATTTGCTTTGTGTAGATATTTTTCTTTCCATTCATTGTTTGTGATTCAGCTTTACGTCACTCTGAGAGGGCTATGTTGCATTATATAAACTGGAGCTTCTCCACTTACCATTGGAAAGCAGCCTTTGCCGAAAAGCCACGGAAAGTGTAGTCAAGTGTCACAG
The DNA here is from genome assembly GCF_982586985.1 of Callionymus lyra. NCBI lineage: Eukaryota > Metazoa > Chordata > Actinopteri > Syngnathiformes > Callionymidae > Callionymus > Callionymus lyra. Next base: position 6,942,068 of record NC_141822.1, read on the forward strand.
ATCGACAAAACTTTTATTTTTATTATTACTCCTGGATGAATGGGCCCTGAGCCAGTCCTAATAGTTCAAAGGGAACTGGAACTGGCTTCAAGGCCTTTACCTAAATATCTGTAAAATAGCTGTACTGACATCTGTTCTACCCAATTCTTCTGTTGAGCTCAACTGCAAATATATGTTTCACACCCAGAGAATACTGTCATGATCTTGTGATTTTATAGTAAACTTTTATCTCTCCAAACACATAGACCGGAGGAGGTAGAACTATTAGTCAGTGACATTGATCTACAGTACAGTAGAGGTGTAAGAAAATATCGATATAACAGTATATGACGATATTTTTACTCAATACTGTATCGATATTTAAAAAATAAACTATATTTACGTTGACGTCACATCCCGACGCCAGTGAAGCGGCTGATGCTAACAACAGAGCTAACAGCAGCTGCTGCAGTGTTGTTGTGTACGGATGTTTGGAGGAGAAATCCCTCAACAGGATTAAAATACTACTTACTTTATTAAATATCTAGAGAAGCATCACAACAAAGAATATGAGCAGGTTGAGGAAACAAGAGTGGTCGAAACAAAACTAAGCAGTCAACTTTGCTGTTCTGTAGAGACGAGAGAAACTTTCAGTCGACGCATGAAAGTCAACAATAACAAACGTTCTTGTTGGTGTTAATGTTGACTTTGTCATTGTAATCTGTCTCAATACAATCAATAGATAGTTTGTGTTTTATACTGATTGAATAAAGGCTGACGGCGCAGAGTTCACTCTGTGTGACGTCAGAGGACGCTCCGCTAGAATTAACCAACTTCAGGGCAATCAATGATGACACAAAAATACATTTAATAAGTTTAGTTTAGTCATAACACCGTTAAACACTTTACTAACTGACTTTTAAACTGTGTTGATCATAGATCAATTTTTTTTTAATAAAAATATAATAATAAAAATAACTTTGAACTAAAGTCAAATGTTATTTCAAAGGTAAAATATATATTTAACATCAGCTTTTAGAGCTGATGTTTGGACTAATTTTTGCTTTAAGACAAAGTTAAAGAATTAAATTCTGACAGATACTGGATATTGCATGTTGCTCCAGTTTGTTTGACACTGTTAATGCACTTCATTGTTGATATAAGTTTACATTTTTTGTTCATATGTTGAGAAGCAATTTACTACAAGTACTTTCTCATTTGATTAGAGAAAGTATTTGCTCAGTTCTTTGTTGTAGAAGCCAGAAAAAAGTGAAATAATATATCGGTGTACATACAGTATTGCTTGTACTACACATGTATCGTAATATGCAAAATTCTTGTCATAACACAGCCCTAATCTGAAGAATTTTTTAAGGTTCCCTAATTTTCACTAACCACCCTTCAGACATTAGACGGCTTCCCATAGCAATTATAGAACTGATGTTTCAGTTCTAAATAAATAATGAAAAGGAGAAGATGCTTTACATGAGAATTGTCAACTCCTTTCATACAAAAAGGCAAGAAGAAAAAATAACTTTCACAGACTTGACTTTCTTTGGACCACGGAGAGGTAGAGGGAGATAAAAGGATATTTTACACCAGTGGGATCCAACCTACCAGCTCTTCCTACTGACCGTAGCGGCGAAGGCACGAACCCACTCGCAGCAACCAAGTTAGCAGTTTAATGAAAGGCAAAGTATCTCAGCATCGATTTCAGCGAAAAACCAAAGGCTTTGAAAGGTCGGGAAATGTTGTGCTGTTGAACAAAACCCAAGAAATTGATCGTAGGTGGTGTTATGCATTTTGAATGGTTACTTGCTGCACGCATGGAAGAGAAAGTCAAGTGGGATGAATAGCCAGAGGGAACGAACGAGCGATTCCTGCTCACAACTGCATCTATTTGCTGCCCACTGACTGACACGCTGGACAGAAAACATGAAGATATGTTGCAGGATTTGTTTTCACGAATCTTAAGACATTTGATTTACTTCAAAATTACTCTATTTAATTAGAAGATTTATATCTGCTGTTTAAATAAATCATCTGTTTGTGACAGAGCGAACAAAGACAAGTAGCTCCGATGTTTCTGACTGCAATATTTTTCAATTCTCTGGTGGTCTAGTGGTTAGGATTTGTTGTTTTCACCACCAAAGTTCGATTCCCGGTCAGCGAATCACTTTCACGAGGACTCTGCCAGAATACATTTTGCTATGAAACTAAAATCCAGTTTCAGTTGTGCATGACACTGGAGGAGATGCAGTGAAGCATTGGAGCCTGACTGGGCCCCCCCTTATTTTTCTTTACCTCTACTGTATCACATTATGGGATCATTAGCTCCCGGCAGGATGATTGATGGGCTTTGTGTAACACAAGTGACAGGAGCATCGATGTACCATTTGATTTACATAAGCCTCAGTTCCAATCCCCTTTATTTAAATATCTAATAAATAGTTTCCTATAGACTTCATCTGGTTTATAATGACATATTTAAAGTGATTGTTTGCGCCAAATTTCACTATATTTCTACTCACCCTCATGTTGACTAAGGGTTGACATTATTTTCTGAGCATGCCGAGGTACAGGCAGAAATGTACTAATGCACTTTTCTCCGTCCAAATAGACAAACTTAAAAACATCCAAATACCTCTATACTTTTTTAGCAGAAGCTAACAGGCTAGCATTCTACAGGATGAACTCAGCTATGGGAAAATATCCTGCAAGCTGCCAGTGTCTTCTGTCTAAACTGGGAGCATGATATAGTGTTTGTATTTTGAGTGAATTATTTTCAGAGTAATCTGTTCCATTTTACAGTTTTAATGTAGTGACTGGAGCTCAGTTGTATTTGTCCAAAAAGACACTTGAAAACATCCAAATACTTCCATACTGCTCAACTGTAACGTCCTTCTTTGATTGAAGCCTCCACATTTTTCAGTAAAAAAAATAAAACAAGTCTATGTTTTAAGCTTGTTTTAGCAGAAGCTAACAGGCTAACATGCTACAGGAAATATGTGAGGAAGCCTCCACATGAAGCTCGGAAAAAAAGAAAAAACAGTTCTCTATTTGAAACCTTTTTTTGCTAGGCCCTCATCCCAAATCTTGTTAAATCCTAACTGACACTTGCAATGTGTTTCAATGAGGAAAGACATTAGGAAGCAGTCGAGAGACCGATAATTCAAGCAATCTTAAAATATACAGACTTATTTAAGTTTTTTCTGAACAATTTCTCATGTGGAGGCTTTAATACAAGAGCGACATTACAGATATGGAGGGAATTTGGGTGTTTTTAAGTATATTTTTGGACAAAGATGAAGACGAAGACAACTGAGCTCCAGTCTCTACATTAAAATGAACAAACATTTTTGTCTATAACTCTAAAAAGAACTGTTTACTCTGAAAATAATCCCAAACCTTAGTCCACATGAGGGCGAGTAGAAAAATGAGTGAAATCCCTTTTCAGTAAGTTTCTCATTCACACATCTGAACTGTTACAATTCTGACAGCTTGTTTTCTTCTTCCTCCCCCCGTTCAGAGATCTGCCTACTCACCAAAGGCAGACGGACGGCCAGCGTGCGGGCAGACACCTACTGCCGACTCTTCTCGCTCTCCGTCGATCACTTCAATGAGGTGCTGGAGGAGTACCCCATGATGAGACGCGCTTTCGAGACGGTCGCCATCGACCGGCTGGACCGAATTGGTAAGAATCCCCTCAGCGTACCTTCTCCCTGTCGCGTCTGATCGACTGTTGCCTGTCATCGTGCCTTGTCGTCTCGTCCTGTCATTTGTTTGCCTTCTTTCTCCATCAAAGCATCGTGTCCGCCATCTTCTGCTGCATGATCTGTATGCAATCATTTAAAAAAAAAAAAAAAAAACTTGATTAACCCAAATGACAAAATTTGTTGTGAGCCAGCTTTAATCCTTCTAAAGAAACCAAAGTGGAGTTTTGTGGTTGGATTAACTGGAAGGAAGTGCATGTCGCTGACCGGTAGGGAGTCAGGTTGCCCCCTCGTTGGTTTGGTGTTGACCCCCCACTGTATGTCAGCAAGTGGATGGAAGCTAACCTCACATGCATGTCTGTCTGGCCCTCTTGCCACTCATCTGCACTCCTGGGTATGAGCAGCACCCCGCCCCATATCAGAGCTCCCCCCCCCAAAAAAACAAATACTACAAAACCCAGTAAAGTCGAATTTCAGTGACATTAAGAACCATAAGTCTGCACTCCGCCAGGGCCTGCCCATTTTCTCAACAGGCAGGAGTTTCATTAAGAGATCATCCACAACGCTTCTTTATTTTCGCTGTCTAATTTACATTAATAGAAGAACTTGGCCATGACTAGTTGAACACGTTTCAGATTTAAAAGGGGCACATGTATGAAAAAAAAAACAACAACAAACAAAACAGGGCAAGAATTTGGTTACACTGACCCCACATTTTTGTTGTCTCGATCAAGTTCTGTCTGCTCCAGTGCATCATGATTTAACCATCTGACCTGCTGAACTACAGTCGCATACAAAGAAGTCCAACATGTTTATGTCATCATCTTATTTGTCTTTTCATTGTTACATTAAGGTGTGGGTACAAGTGCAGGTTAAACCGTTGCCTATTATAGTTGCACCTTTGAAAGAGGATTTGAGTAGATTTGCTAAAGTCATTGGTTATTGCATTTAAAAGTGAACGGTTGTTAACATTTTTGTTACGCTAGAAGTAACTCCTGATTTAGTCCCTTTTGTTTAACGTAATACTTTTTTTTTCTCAACTAGTAAACACCAGCGAAACATGGCTTGAGTTTTGAACCATCGTGGCTACGTAAGTGTAGGTTTTAGCATCAAGAAGTTTGTCCCAGACGTCAGCTAAAGCGTGTCCTGGTGTTGTCTCTTATGAATGGCTGTCGCTACTTTATACCTGTTTGTTGTTTGCATCACTTTCTACATGTACGACACTTTTAAGACCTAAGAAAAACAACCAGTGGCTAAAGAGGCAGATGGAGGATTAAGTGAAGAGAGAAAACATACAACAAACTTTTCTCCGCTTGTCTATTTTCTAGTGATGGTCTGATGACGCTTCATGAAGCAGGGTCATTATTTTCAGAGTCCACTAGGTGGCGTCCCTGCACTTTGTCCCTCTGTGTTGAACAACTGTTCTAATGAAACATCACATCATTTTTAAACTGATGGCGCCACCTACTGACCTCCAAACAACATGACACTGTTTCATGGAGCTTCGTCAAACCGTCACTACTATTTTCATACACAACAAACAACATTGCTGGTTAATGAACTCGGCGTCTTGATGAAATTCACCTAAAAATAGATTAGAAAGGTTAAAACAAACCCTTTCAAACAACTCGTCATTAGACTGGTCCTTACAGGGACCCCCAAAATGAATGAAAATAAAATAGTTTGGTACACAACAGTGGTCCTGGACAGTGGCAGTTGTAGGCCTGTGTTTATGACAACAGGAATCAAACGTACGTTATTTGAACCACAGTTAACTTTCTTAACCCCCTTCTTTGACTCAAAGGTAAAGTGTCCACTGGCTGTTCCCATGAAGCCACACTAGCTGGCCCATTCCCTGTCCCCACGTTTTAGATTAAGTGACAATAATAGTATAAATGCATACAATAATGCCTGAACAAAGAGGGAGGTGGAGTCTCTAAAATAACCTTGAAAAATGACAACGCAATAAAATATTTTGTCATAAAAGAAAACTTAAATTTAATTAGGTGAGATTACCATTAGTACAATTATACATGCTTTGTGTCATTGGTTTTCTGTGCTCCAAAACTTTATGTATTTTCATATGTGCATTAAAAAAATGGTCAGCTGCCCGGTTTGCCTAGAACCACCACTGGTACACTGACACAAGAACTATGCAGCTGTGGTTAGTGTCTGGTGTGTGGAAAGTGTCAGGGCTGTCGTTGCAACAACATTTAAAAAAGATAATTCTGATGTTAAATGATGTTCAAAAATAGGATTTAATGTCCCTGTAACCACACACAAAAAATGGTCTTTTTCAAGATTCTCTCATTTATATCACTTCCTAGATATGTTTCAGAGTCCACTAGATGGCATCTCTGCACTATTTTCCTTTGTTTTGAACAACCGTTGAACAATAAAGTTCTACCTAACCTAACCTAGTCCACAGCACATGTCAACACAGTCATTATACATCCAAAATGTTTAAAAATCTGCTACCTTAACACGCCTAACCAATGACTAATCAGTGATAACTATTGATCTATTTAACAATTTAAATCACTATGCTCACATGAGCTATATTTCAAATAGCGTGGCCAAAGCATGAAAGTAACAAAAAGAACAGATAAAAAAAGGATCGGATTGTCGAAGATAGTTTTTGGTCGATATAAAGGTTTCATGTGTGCTGAAAGGTGTCTCAATTAATGTCTCATTAACTCATAAAGAGTTTTTATGAATCCAATCGTAACTGCGTGATCCGATGTTATGGCAGCCTGGACACGTCCTGTTCATTGGACGACAAAAGTGACCGTTTTGTCAAAATCAAGAAAAATAATGAGTTCATAGCAAACATTCCTAAATGATCTAGCCAAAAAAAGGTTTATACTATCATACATGTTTTCTTTCTTAAAAGTAATTTGAAATCTCACGCGTTAAGCATATCGTCAATCTCTCAAGTTAGGAATCTAAATTAACCCTTTTACTTAAACAAATAATTGAAATCAGGTCTGTTTTGAACTGAAATGTTGTTTTTTTACTTGCAAAAAGAAAGAAGAACAGAGTTTACATGTCTGTCTGAATTCTTTCTGAAGCACAGAGCTGTTAGTTCGCTGTTATAACTTCGTTGCACTTTGACAAACCATAATCCAAAGGTTTCAAACACAAACCTGAATGAGATATAATCTTCCAGGCCGGGGTTAGCGTCCTTCAGAAATTGGTATCTGGCACGAAGACCTTTCTTTCAAGCACCGTCAGTGATAAGAAGAACAATCTGTGAGAAAATATTAATACGTGCGGTTAAGCAAATTTTATAAACATACCCGAGCTCAGGTCTTTATACCTCGAAAATGTTCTCTCTTTGTCCATTTTTATCTTATCTTTGATGAAAGTTGTGTAAATTGAAAAGACACTGGAGAAAGGGTTGTTATCTTTAGAGGAAAATTTACCTAAATCAGTCTTTTCACCACAAATGCCCTTCTGATCTCAACACGAATAATATGCATTTGCCCTTTTTGTGAGTTTGACTTGACCAGTGACGAGAGCGTCCTGCCCTCTCTGGCTTCTTACCATCCAAGGTATGAAGTCATTTTGAATGCGAAAATATCCGTCCATCTCAGATCCACCACAAAGGGGGTTTTGTCTCATACAAGGGAAGACTCTGTCATGATACGTGCTGGATGTATTGTTTCTATATTTAAACTGCATTTGGTTACATGCTTGTCTTGCTCTTTTTTTAAAAAAAAAAGAAAAAAAAAAAGGAATTAAAAAAGTAACCATGATGTGAAACCAATAATGTGTTGCACATTTGACGCTATCTTTTATCTATCTAAAAATTATTTGACCAGGAGTCCGTCTTGAGACGAGCACATCTCGTTTTCAAGAGTGTCCTGGGCGACGAGTAGGCATCAGGTAAACACTCTATTCCAATTCCAACATTCGAACAGCGAAGTTGACCTAGAGGTTTGTGAAATAGATCCGGTCTCAAGTTCATCCCTCCTCTCAGAGCTTTTCTGCACACGGTTTTACATGAACTGTTCCGCTCCTGCAACAGCGACACATGCACTCATCCACGCCCGTGGTCCTGCAGCTGTCAGGGAACAAAGATCTTCCATTCAGTGTCACATGTCATGATTTCTTCTTTTTATTTCCCATGAAATAATCAGCAGGATTATTAACTCGTACAGTGTGTGACATTTCAACTTTGAATGAGCTGTTCAAAGTGATGATCTCATGTCTAGTCAATGATTTACTAAAAAAAACACCTTTTGTCACATAAATTATCCCATTTCATGAGCTCTTTGTGTTTTTATTCACCAGTTCTGTTTTTAGACTCATTTGTTTTATTTTTATTTTGGCAGATATTATCTCACCTTCTGCAACAACTCACTTTGAGACCTGATAACACAATCTCAGTGCAATAAGTTGTAAAATTGTCATTTCATGTTGTAAATGTCTGTTTTTTTTGGTTGTTGTCTAGTTTGACTCGACTAAAAGAACGAAAGTACGATTGTCAACCGGACAGACTTTTTCCTGTGACGTCCTTGCTGAGAATAAACGTACAAGCCAGAGTCAGGCTAACACTCGAGCTAAACGCAAGCTAAAGTGCTAAAGATTCTTAACATCATTGAAGTGATAGTTCAGCCAAAATGCAAGTTTCTCTCATTTTCTACTCACTCTTATGTCGACTAATGTTTCGGATTATTTCCAGTTAGTTAGAGGCAAAAAATGTAAGTCAATGCTAATGCTAGGAAATTAAATGTCATTCAGTTTTCTCATTACTAAACCTTAAGCTATTTCGTTTTTTGTCAGTGACACTGAAGTACACAAAATTTTTTCAAAACTTGTTGTCTTGGCAGTACGTTTTTGTAAAAGTGTTTGGTTATAGTTATGGACCTTAATGATGTGCACTTCAACTTTTATATACATATAATCCATTAGCATTTTGGCTGCTCTTAGCCAAACACTTTTACAAAATGATATCTGCAAAGTTAGCTAAACTATGCTTTGATGGACAAGTTGATACTTATCATTAGTTACAGTTTAGTATAGTTTAATAAGACAAAAAGTAGAGTATAAATATAATGTAAATAGATGTAAATTTACATGGTATAATTGTTACTAGAGCATTTAGTTGCTCAAATCAACGGCTAATAGCACATTAAGCTAATTGATATCTTTAATATAAATATTTAATATATATTTTCCAATTTAAATACCTAATTTTATAATTGCAAAATGTTGTATTTATCTGTCATATTATTATGTCATAAACTTAATATGTTCTTGAATGAGGCATGAATAAAATGAATTAATAAAGTGTAAAAATAAACTGTCATATTACTTTTTTTCTTCTATTAAATGCAGGTCGAACTTGTTCCTAACCACCTTTAAAGTACTCCCAGAATACACTGTATATACCTCGTGACACTGATTGGTCATAAATGATTTCAAATCGGTGTATTTTGGAGTCAACAAATTAGTAAAAAGATAAAGAAGCAGTGGATTTTGGTTAACAAAAATCAATAACAAAAAAGGCTGTCAATATTATTTCTTTCTTCCTAAAGCAATAATTTTGTTGCATGTTGGTAAATAATTCTGTATGTTTACACAAATAATCACTTAGCAAAATAAATCAAATTGTAGCTTGGGTCAAATATGAAAAACATAAAAGCTAGCGAATTTTTTAGCAAACCAGATTAATGAAATGGTTTTCGCTCAAAAAACAAAGATGGTTAATAAAAGATATCCTGCATGTTTTTCTTATATAATGGTAAATATCATTGATGTCCTCACAGGTGATGCTTACTTTTTGTTTTAACAATTATTATAATCCTTTATTTATTTTTTTTACAATTATCATCCTTGTGTGGTGAGGTTTTGACCTTCAAAAAGAATATTAAAAATGCACTGATGCTCCTGGATGTGTATAAAGAAAAAAACAACACTTCCTTACATAAAGTAACAGCTGGAGATTCGTACGGAACATTTCGACAGCAAGTTACTGTGATTTCCCGCCCGGTGTCCTAAAAGGATCTTTTGTAGCTGGAGTGAAGAACAGAGAGAACACAGTGTTACGGGTGAGAGCAGGTGAAAATGAGGAACGGGTCACAGAAGCCAGATAAGACTTGAGAGGTAAACTGCCGGAAGAGTGAACGTGAGCAGCATTCGAAGCAGGAAAGCAAGTGTGAAGACTGTACTTTGATCTTAAATGAGGATAGAAAAAAATACATTTAAAAATGTGTTGACGTCATGATGTCAGTCTTAACAATGAATCGATGTTTTTTCCTTCTACAGAAATTAACCCAGTACTGTTTAAAAATGCCATCAGAGAAGCGTTGTAAGTGTAAAGTGTCAGTAGAAGAGTGAGTTTGGTGTTAGCCTTTAGCCACCTGACCCTTTAGTGAGCTGTGCCGAAGCCTGAAAAACAGGTTAAAAGATTCTTTCTTTTTTTTTAAAGTGTCTTCGAACCGTGAAAATGACGAGTGGCTTGCAGCCTTGAGGAGCAAATGGTCTTGAAAAACGCTGATGAGGCGTAAACTAAAAGAGATTTATTATCCAGGACAAAGCTTTACAAACGACACGATAAAAACTTCATAGACTACTTGTCTTGTTTACAGTCGTGACGCAGGTCGATGCACGGAAATTATTAGAGCCCAAAGGATCCTCGGATGTTAGATGAAAACTAATTTTTCTTGTATTTTATGGTCTAAATCTGTAGATTTTTTTTAAATATTAAATCGTTTGAATGAAATATACAAGTATTGTCTACTTTATTCACACAACGAGTTTTAAAAGTTAAATTGTAATGTGTTTTTCTTTCTTAAAACTGTAATTAAATGTATTTACAAAAATCTAATTTCAAATAATAATTTATTTTATACAGTTTCTCTTTAATGGTATTGTGTTGTATTATTGATTATTGTTTTTGTTCTTTTTAACATGTGTTTTATTTGCTAAAACTTATATTTATTTATTTTAATTTTGTCTTTTAAATAACGTGATTAAATATCTTTTGGCGATTGGTCAATTACCTTTTTGGTGTTTTTCTTTTTCTTAAATTATGACTGATTTTATCTAAACTCAACTGGCTGAAATAAGTACAAAAATACACATTTGTGCTTCACTTTAGAAAATATTATTCTTTTGTTATGAACTTTTCTTCTAATTTATAGATTTCAGCAATTGTAGTTTTGTTTTTTAAAGCGTACCAACATTATTTCCCAACAAAAAAATGTAGGATCAGGAAGCACAATAAAATGAATAAATACAAAATATCCAGAAATTTCACACCAAAAAATACTATCAAATAGAGTCAATGGTATATTTAATAAATTATTGTCCCTTATACCAAACCCTAAAAAAAAAAATCTAATTTTTATTTGTATGAATGTAAAACGATATAACGAAAGAAACCAATAAACCAAAAAAAACAAACATTCAAGTGTAGTGTTTAAAGACTGATGTTCATCACACTTAATATTTTTTACCAAAAAAGAAAACATTGGCATCAACAAAAGCTGCTTAATGTTAAAAATCCACAATGTTTAAGTATCACCAGCAGAGACTTAAACCATTAACAGTGTATTGTATTTGTTACGGACATCTGTCTGTCAAAAAGGTCTGAAGCACCGATAGAATGAACTTTGTGATGGAAGTGTCCTTGTGTATTAGCTCATCCGTCCCTGTGATTTAACTAGAATGTGACTTTGAGTTAGACTCTAGACTTCTCCTGTCTTTCTATAACCTGTCCAGGATGGTGACGTGTGGGTAGAACTCATCAGTATTCCGTGTTTCATTGTCCACATCAGCACTTTCAAAGTTCTCACAGCATACTTTTCACTAATCTTTGTCTCCTTTTCTGTCCTTCGCTCAAAACCTTCACTTCCCCCATCGGCATTACCACCCACTGTCCTTCACACTTCACATTCAATTTGATAAAACTTTGATGATGTTGGAGGAAGATGCAGTTTATATGTTCGGAAACAATTAAACATGTATTTGGTCCATTTTCCTCTAAAATGTTGTTCTTCATACCCTTCAGTTCCTAGAATCTCTGGACGCCTCTTTACTTCCTTCAGTATAATTTTCTCAAGATGTGTCACAAATCTTTATCTATTGAAATTCAATGCATTTTAAAGAGAGCTCAAATTCATACTCATTGTTTCACCAACTTACCCATAATTCCATCTTATTCCAGTGTGTACCAAAGGGCTTGTTCGCCACAATGTTTACGCTAAACCATATAAACTGCATCTTCACTTTAAATGTTGTGCAGTGCAATGAAAGTTTGTCATGGCTGTCTGCGCTCACTTCTCTTGACTGCCCCCTACAGGGAAGAAGAACTCCTTGCTTCTGCAGAAGTTCCAGAAGGATCTGAATGCCGGCGTTTTCAACACGCAGGAGAACGAGATATTGAAGCAGATTATCCGTCAGGATCGGGAGATGGTGCTGATGGTGGACCGCAAGCAGTCGGTCACCGGGATGAACTCAACACCAATGTCAGGAAACTCCATCATTAACTCGCCTGCCCAACCGCCTTTCTCCACTGCCTTCGGTCAGTTCCAGCAGTCCTCAGTTCCTTTGACCTACAGTGCTTCTGCCATCGCCAATGCCTCCGCTGCGCGTATGATGCCAGTAGCGGCGGCAGCAGCTGCCGCTGCTGTCCAGGGTATTTACCCTGCGCCAAGCGTCTCCCATGGCAACCTGATTTCTGCCTCCCCGAACCCACAGACCCCGCTGCAACAGCAAGGGGCCATCATGTCACCCTGTTCTTTCACGGCCGCCATGTGTAGTCCACCGGTACAGACCCCTCTGGCGGGTCGGAGCTTCCAGTACGGATCCCCGACAGCCTCACAGCTGTCCCTGATCCAGCAACCCATAGCTCAGGCGTCCTTGTCCTCGCAGCAGCCCACAGGATCGACCGCAATGAGCGCCACTGCGGCTCAGCAGCAGGTACCATCGCCTCAGCGGGGAGATGTTCACAAGAGCACGCAGGCGCTTCAGTCAGGCAGCTTAAGTCGAGACCTCCGCCACCTATCCGCCTCCCAACCATCACTGCCACATGAGACATCGGTGGGGCCGCGAGGGCACCCAACCTCAGGAGACTCGCTTGCCTCCATCATGCCACCCACGGCGGCGGCCATACAGGGGATGAATCTGCAGAGCGGCATTCGCACAACGGTGCCCCAGCGGGTCAACTTATTCCGCCAGATGTCATCAGGAGCTCTTCCCCCGGTGCGGTCGGCGGCGGCAGCTGCCGCCGTCGCTGCAGCGGCAGCGGCATCCTCTACCCCGACCCAACACAGGGAATCCCCCGGTTCTAGGAGGGATTCTGTCCTGAGCAGTACAGAGACTGAGCAAGACAAAATGCGTTTTGCCTCGAATTTATGATCCATTTCTTTTCTTGTTTAATTTTCGAACATTGGAGAAAGAACAGAGACGGAAAACATTGAAAAGGACCCCAGCGTTTTTTGTTTGCCTCCAGTTCTTCTCTTAAAATAACCTCATAGAAACCTTGTACATACGAACCCTTGTATTATATTTCAGACACATTGCCTCCCTACATTTAAGAATGTATATTACATAAATACATCTCTTTTCTTTTACGCCATATTAAAGTTTATATGTATGTATATATACATACATTTGTGTATATATATATATATATATATATATATACATATGCATATATATATACTGCTGTGTGTATGGGTGTGCGAGCGTGTGTAGGTGTGCATGTGAAAAACTAAATACAATATTTGGCAATTTTATCAACTGTAGTATAAACACAAGTCTTCCTTTCTGAGAACTATAGCGATTAATATAACATGTATGACGTTGTTTGTTTTTCTTTTCATACACTTTATTTTGGCTTTTCTTTTTTAACTGGAATGCATCATGGATTGTGAATGACGTCTTTCTGTGCTTTTTTCTTCTTTTTTTTTACCGCTGAAGAAGAGGAAGTTGAGCTCCTCCTATCAAGCAGCTTTTGGCAGCACTGTGGAAAATAAATGCAACCGACACTAACAAACACTCCAAAAAAGCACATTACACACATCAATATCCCCAACATTCATCACACAAATGAACCCAATAGTGTATCTAAGTGTTATTCAGACGGCGACAAAGCCACTAAACCCACACCGAGGCTCCGCGTTCACACCATGACAGTGTTATGGGTCCAAAGGGAATAGAACACAGAAATGCTGCTTCCTTTATTTATTTGTGAAGAGAATGGATCAAATATGGATGGGTGCTTTTTTGATTTTTATTTCAGGTGGCTGGGGTGTAATGTTGCTTAAAAAGTCTGTGTATATTTATAATATTTATAAACTAAAGATTATCACCATTATGCAATAGACTGTGACATAAAGATTACCTACGTATATGTGTGCTGTAAATAGTTTTGTAGAGCTAGTATTTACAGATACTGTGTGGTGCATTCTCTATCATAACAATGTCTTACTTGTATCAGGAACCGGGGGTATCGTCTACACGAACTGTTTCATACGAGATAAACAACCTTAATGCAACAGCCAGCACAACTGCCACAGCGGAGGAGAGGGTTTTACCGCATCGATTTCCTCACGGATTCCCGATCAATTCTCAGCGCAGCGAAACGACTCATTAGTTAGTCAGTGTGTAGAGCGCGACCACACAACAATGGCTCCGACACAAATCATTTTAATGAGGACTCCCGCACCACCGGCCTTTCAAATATTGACCGACAGAGTATTTCGACCCAAAGGGTTGAATTTTATGAAAGCAGGCTGACTTATCTGACATCATCTTGAAGATATCTGCTTTAAAAATAGTCCGGTTGCACCAAAGAGTTTGACATCGAAGTAACGGCCAAATGTAAACACTTACCTATGAGGTATGTTTGTTAGCTTGAACCTTTCCAAACGATTTATCAATTTTCTAGTGACGATTCCATAATCAGGGTCACGGCGGACTAGAGCACTCTACCTACTTGGGTCTAGTGGCAACAGTAGGGGAATGCAAAGACAAACGACCATTCTTCAAGAACTTACAACTATAGACAATTTTTTTTAATCAACCTTTGTAGGTTTTTTGGACTGAGGAACGAAACCAAAGTACCAGGAGTAAACCTTGCAAGCAAGGGTTGAATGTAAAAACCCAGAAAGGCTGCAAGCTGGAAGCAGATCAGTAACCTTGTTGTTGTAAAGCGGTCGGCCTATCTGGGACGCCACCATGCGTCTAAAACCTTTAATTCCATCACAAAAAGTAAAGGAAAGATCCAAAGACCCTGTTCCAGAACAGAGGCCATATATGTTCTAGGACATACAGGATCAAGTTCCCAGTTCTTTGCTGTTCAAATATGCTGCTAGGTTACCGTAACCCTTTTGAAAGTAAAATGTTCCTACGTTACGAAAGGATCCGATTATGGTCTCTTTTCTGCATTGAAAACAAGTATTCTACTTCTCTCCGCTCTCCATCGGATCATTTGCGATCCTGATTCCAGCCCCTCTTCATCCTCAATCACAAAGAGTAATCCAAAGATCCAAAGACCATGTTCCAGAGTAGAGACTAAGAGGGTTCTAGGACCTACAGGTCAACGTTCCCAGTTCTTGCTGATGACGAAGTTATGGAAAGGTTTTTGGAACTGAAATGTTCCTATAGTGTGAAAACACTTTTGGTCTTTTTTCTTCGCTCTCTATGGAATCATGCACAATCCTTAATCCAGTGATGCCTCCTCACCCTCATTATAGTCTGTAGTGTGTCTTGGCAGTCTACGTATCTTGTTTGTCGCTTACATCCAGGAACAACCTTTGGCCCAATTCCCAGCCTTAAGGGTTCCTGTGGAAGGTAGAGTTCTAAGAAAGAAAGGTTTCTTTGCTAGCTTTTGTTCTTACGCATTAACTTACTGTTAAAATTGTCTATGTTTGTAATGTGGCTACGAAGGAAAATCTTTGGTATGAGTTTAATGTTGGTTTGATTGGTCATTGTTCAAAGGCTTGATGATGTTTAGGTGTTACAAGGTGGCCTTTCCTGTTCAAAAAAAGATCGCAGCGCACTCAGTTTTGAAGACCCAACGCTCTAGACTTGAACATTAACAATTCTTACGAGACAGTACCATTACGGCACTTTCAAATTACATAAAATTAGTAGACATTCGGGGAAAATAACTGATAATTCTGCTGAATTAAAAGCAATACTGTACTTGAAACCGTAGGTGGTGAATTTGTCGACTCTCATTACGATGTTGGAAGTCGGAAATAACTGTTGTCGCAGTACAAAATCAATTCCTGGTCTTTTGTTTCTTCCTGTAGTTCTCCCTTCAATTTTATGACAGCACTAAGAAACTGCCATTGTTGTGGAGAGTCGTCGTCATCGAAACGGACTATAAGGAACTTTCACTCGCTAATCCCGGCATGGTAGAATTCTTTCAACGTTCCCTGGTTTGATATCAAACCCTGAGGTTTGACCTCGTAGAAAAGAATCTTGCAGATTTAAAAACCCTGTATGATTTTTTTTTTTCTGACGAGTTTCGGGGACATTGTGAGCCGGAGGTGATTTGACACAAAGGGAAAAGTGCTGCTGTGCATTAAGGTTCACGTCTCATGTAAACCCATCATGCGGACTCAGCCACTTTAAACTGCCTAGGTGCGACGACGTTCAAGGTCAAAGCAAGATCATCGCGGCTCTATTAAAGCAACCGCCTTTGCCTCATTCAACGGAACGTGACGGCTCGACTGGAATCAAAGCAGAGTCGAGCCCCGGGTCGAGTTCAGTTCAAAGTGGCCGAGACCTTTTGAGATGGTTGAAAAAAAAAAGATGACATGTCTTTGGTGCAGATTGTGTCGATAGTGTACCAATACAAACAACCCATCACTGTCATGAAAGCATGCACTGTCACAAATACTTAAAAAAAAAAAAAGAGACTATCTCAGAAATGTTCAATGTAATGTTAGATTCTGTTTGTCTGCCCAGACATTCTCCGTGTGTGAACACGACTTCCCACGCGGACATTCTTAAGTATTCGTGCCTAAATTATAGCCATGTTCCACTTCTTTTTTGTTACGACTACGACATCGCTTCTTCGCACGACTGTGTGACTTTTTTCTTTTTTTTCTTACTCTGCTCTACGTGTTCTGTGTCTCAGTGTTTTTTGACAGGGAAGGACGACGATGGCCAAATGTCTGGATTTATAACAAGCGGAATTTACTATGTGATCAATAGCAGCAGTGTTTCCTCCATCCAGGGACATAGACTCCACATCCAAGTTGTGTACAGTCCAAAAAAAATAGAAGTGCAATCTTTATACGAGGCTCAATGGAAGCACCTTTCTACCTTGATGTTAGTGTGTGGGCGGAGTCTTGATGTGTGGAAGGAAAATGGCCAAAGCAAAACATCCTGAGTCATTGTCTTTCTTTTTCAAATGCACTTTCTGGTTTATCATTATAGGAAAATATATATTTATTGACCAGGTTGTTTTCTCAGGAGGGGAAAAAAAGTCACAGTTCATTTTCCAAAAATAACTAATAAGGTTTTTAATAACTGACACAGTAAAACATTTTTATTTTTATTTATCATTATTTTAAGGTTTACTAAAAAAAACAATGATACATAGATTGTTTTTTTTGTGGTTAATGTATATTTTATATATATATTCAGTAATAAATCTCTAAATATTTTATATTTATTTCATTGCATCCATGTGTTTTCAGTAGTATACAGATAGATACAGTATATAAACTAAACCGAAATGCACCTAATATAGAAGCTTTTTAATAGGAGAAAAAAGTCATACTAAATTAAATTAATAATATAATATATATATACATATATAGAGAAAGTAAATGACTATTTATATATAATAAACAAATGAAATAATATCTATTTTAAATATAATATTTAGCTTTGACATCCAATTAATTTTATAAAATGTAATTAAATTTTTAATCATATATAAATATATATATATATGAAGCAGTAAGTTCCTCATCATGACCATGTTTTCAACTTATTACTTTATAAAGTTTCTATGAAATCTGGACGAACAAGAGGTTACGAGAATCCATTATGACGTAATAACAGCTTTGCCCCTCCTCCAGCCAGCTGTAATCACGCCCGCCTTGTTTATACAACGAGTCCCTTGGAGGTGGAGACTTCCGGGATTGATGACACCCTGTGACAAACCTCCATGCTTGACCAATCACAGCAGAGTGGGTGTGGTTATGGTCAACAAGATTTAATCTCCAGAAAAAACATTTAAATTTTCTTATGTCAATATTTCAATGAAAAGATAGTTTTGTACAAACACGGATGATACAATAGAGTCACACATCTATTTAAGACCCACTTATATTACATTAGACACATTAGTTTAACCTTAAGATTTTTAAAAAATCGTGAATCATTGTTCAATAAAATATATGGTTCCGGATAAATTGATTGATGACTTTCTTTTCCCTCATTAGAAAGCAAAACTTGTGTCCATATTTGAATGAGTTGTTCGGGGGGGAGTCTGGATGAGGTTGGGGGGTGGTTGGGGGGGGGGCGGGTAAGGGGTTGTGATAACAAAGAGCGCTTAAAGTGATCCAGCCATAGGGTGTAGGAACCAATAAACGGTCCAGATTGAGAGAGATTTTGATACTTGCCTTTGGAAGGAGAGCTTCCCTACTATGTGCTTTTTTCTTTTCTCACCAAAACCAATCACGGCGAACGGACGGCGACGCATGGACACAACTATTGACACACAGGATGGAGACTCTCGACAAACCAGCACATATATTTGTATATTTCTATTTGTTTGTCTTTTGCTTTGAGAAGACGAGAGAGATGCAAAAAGAAGTGTGGCCAGAAGAGAGCGACCAAACTCTGATCCCACATGTTTACTGACGGGGTGACGAGGGGGGGGCGGGGGGGTCATTGTCATTCAGCAACCACGAGAGGATGATCAGTCGGCGACTTGACTTGGACTCGAAGAAAGATCAATGTTAACTTTCTTACAACAATATGCAGACAAACATTGTTTGTCAAAAATATCTTTGATTTTCTTTTTTTTTGTTTTTGTTTTCTTTCTTTTTTTGGTTATTTTCTTTGTAAATAATAAACCTTTAAAAATAGAAAATAAACGACATATTGTCATTGAAAAAATATAAAGGTGTGACTTTTTCTCCTGGATGGAACGATTGGCTGTGAAATCTCATTACATTTACATCTTCATCACACATAATCATCAAGGTCTTCACCAACATTTCATCATCTTCATTAACATCATCTTCATCATCATTATCGTCATCATCATTATCGTCATCATAGTAGTGAAGTCCTTCATGTTTGTTTTGGCTTCCACTGGATCAAAGTCCTCGTTTTACGACTTTGGAATGCAGACCCCTGACCCATCAATCTTCTGGCATCCAAAGGCCATCCATTCTCCAAACATGGCCGGAGAACCGGAATGACCAACGAGAACCCGAACCACCAGATGACTGTCAGAGTATTAAATGTCATTTTCTTGTTAAATAAAATATTTTCATCTAAAGAGAAGTTAAAGAAAAAAGTCACATGAATTACATAACCAAACACAAAAGTGTTTTGATGTTTTATGCTGTTTGAACATACATATCAATAATGTCTTTTCATAACATGTAATATGATATCATCCTGATCCTTAGAAAGAGCTGGGAAAGTTATGATAAGTTAGCATAAGTGTGAGCCTCAGATCTTTCAATAATGTCTAATTAAAGAAGTTTTCAAAGTCATTCAGAAGTAGGAGAAAGAAAGGACCAGAGATAATCTCTAGCCAATGGGTGCTGAGGAATCAGATGTCGCCCACCAATCCAGGAGCACGACTGAATGTCTTAAAAATGGCCGCGCGTTACAAATCGTCCCTTACCTTCTTCTCGCCGAGCTCGCCAGCCTGCTCGCCCTTCGTTGGCTTCCATTCTCTCCCCTCTTCACTGCTGTTCCTGACTCCTGCCCCCTTCCTGCAACTTGGTGCAGCAAGTCTCCCGAGCTGCATTACCTTCTCAAGACGCAAGCAAGCTGCACGCAATCCGACCTCCAGCATCCAGCCAAGCAAGCCTGAACCTCTCTGGCTCCACCATGCAACAAACTGTTCTTCCAGAGAGAATCCATGCGTCAAAGTTGCCTTTACAATTTTTCAGATTTTTGTTTTATCAATTTAAGAGCCTCTTACTCAGTAACATTAATCACAACCACAAGTAGAGACTCCAGTTAATGACATTGATTAAAATAGTGTTTCATAATTAATTAATAAGGCCAATTAATCATTAACCACGTAAATGTAATAGTTTTCTTTGGACTAAGACTCAAAGGTGGTGCTCCAAACTTCAGGTCATTTTTACCTATAGGCAATTTTAAATTTAAATCGACCAGAACTTAAATTTTCTGAAAGTAAACCTTTTTTCATCGTCGTATTCGTCGACGTCTTCAATATCATCATCATCATCATCATCATCATCATCATCATCATCATCATCATCATCATCATCATCATCATCATAATTATCGTCATCTTCAATATCATCATCATCATCATCATCATCATCATCATCATCATCATCATCATCATCATCATCATCATAATTATCGTCATCTTCAATATCATCATCATCATCATCATCATAATTATCGTCATCTTCAATATCAACATCATCATCATCATCATCATCATAATTATCGTCATCTTCAATATCATCATCATCATCATCATCATAATTATCGTCATCTTCAATATCATCATCATCATCATCATCATCATCATAATTATCGTCATCTTCAATATCATCATCATCATCATAATTATCGTCATCTTCAATATCAACATCATCATCATCATCATCATCATCATCATCATCATCATCATCATCATAATTATCGTCATCTTCAATATCATCATCATCATCATCATCATCATCATAATTATCGTCATCTTCAATATCATCATCATCATCATCATCATCATAATTATCGTAATCTTCAATATCATCATCATCATCATCATCATCATCATAATTATCGTCATCTTCAATATCATCATCATCATCATCATCATCATAATTATCGTAATCTTCAATATCATCATCATCATACATAATCATCACGGTTTTTATCATCATCATTATAATCATCTTCTTCATCAACATCATCAACATCATCATCAACATCATCTTCATCATCATAATCATCATCATCATCATCAACATCATCATCAACATCATCATCTTCATCATCATAATCATCATCATAATCATCATCATCATCATCAACATCATCATCAACATCATCTTCATCATCATAATCATCATCATCTTCATCAACATCATCAACATCATCATCAACATCATCTTCATCATCATAATCATCATCATAATCATCATCATCATCATCAACATCATCATCAACATCATCTTCATCATCATAATCATCATCATCTTCATCAACATCATCAACATCATCATCAACATCATCTTCTTCATCAACATCATCAACATCATCATCAACATCATCTTCATCCTCATCATCATCATCATCATCTTCATCATCATCAACATCATTATAATCACCGTCATCTTAATCTTCATCTTCATCCTAATCATCGTCATCTTCATCATCATAATTAACATATTTATTATCATAGTCTCCATCATCATCATCATCATCATCATCATCATCATCATCATCATCATCATCATCATCATCATCATCTTCATCATCATCATCATCATCATCATCATCATCATCATCATCATCTTCATCATCTTCATCATCATCATCATCACCACCATCACCATCGACATCGTCAATATTATCATCTTCATCATCTTCACCACCATCATCATCATCTTCCATCATCATCAACATCAACACAATTTAAATACCTTTTTTTTCCATCTGCTCCAAGTTATATATTTAATTGTTGTTTAAATTTTTTTGTTTTTTCCCATTTTAATCATTCAGCTATTTTCAGTAGTAGGTGTTTTTAAAATACATGTGCAATTAAGAATGAAAAAAGATTCACATTTTAATAAATAGTCCATTGGATATACTATGTCATAATAAAAATAAAAGTCATAATAAATCAAACCTCCAAATGATCTTTGATGGTTTTCAGTTACATCTGGACAGACGGGGTCTCCCGGGGGTCTCGCTCGCTCCAGTTACACCAGGTGAGAGAGAGCATACCTCATAATGAGAGTAATGGTACAAAGAGGAAATACATCTTTCAGCAGGTTGAGATTATTTTCAGCTTCAAATACACATCAGCAACTTGTGTTTACACTGTCACTCTTACAAATCTTAAACTTAACTTAAATTAATTAGGAGTCACCAGTCCCTGTCTCCGTCCTTCTGTGACACATGGACATGTGCGTTCGTCCCGGGGATTCCATTATTTGTGATGTCATATTCATTCATCAGTTGACTCATATCACACCGACCTGGATGTGATCTAATGACCTTCAGGTGAGCACTGTCGTGTTAGGAATAAAGAGTTTGTAATGTTTTTGTTTTTTCCCCACTATTTATTGATCAGGCGCCGTGACTGATGGCATGATGGGAAAATTAACTGAGTGTGGCGGGAATCCAATGGTGCTTTATGTGGGGAGTGGATATGCTCTTCCCATGCTTCTGAGCACTCTGGTTTCCTCCCACTGTTCCAAAACATTCAATCAATAAATCTCTTTGATAATCTTGGATAGTCTCCCGACACATGGCGAACACTCTCCTCGTCTCCTTCGGTCATTAAGTCTTCACCAAGACCACGTCTGGCCTGTAAACAAGAGTCGCCTTCTTCACTTTGTCGTGGCGTCCTTGTGATCAATTCCATCAGACCTAATCAATTAAGTCACTCTTCAGCAACAGCAATTCATTTTTGACAATCGCCGGTGAACGTCTGAGCGACGCTGCTTCTCAAGGTGACTTGAACCAGGAGATGAGTCTCGTTCGAGGACCTTGATCGATGCAGGGAATCTCCCCGAGCGGCGACAACAAGGGCAACTATAGGAACGTCCTGTTGATAAAAACACACACATATGACCAGAACAGACATGCGAAAGTGACACGAAAAGACACAAAAAATGTGGAAGGAAACAAATCTTCAAAAAGGGGAAGAATTTAGGAATTCCTTTATTTATTTGTTATAACATTTATAAAACTGTGAATACACTGTTTGAGACTCTAAGTTAAGTTTTATCTTACATAAATCAAGCTGTTGGAGGAGCCACTTTAACCCAGAACCAGATAGACTAAGAACCTAGTCACTCTGGTGAAGGAACATTTAGACTTTCGACTCAAGACCTCAGACTTTCGACTTTCTTTATAGTCATTGCACAGAAGAAGACAGCAGTGAAAACTGGCAACGAAATTTCGTTGCTTGGCAACTGTTTAAAAAACACAGCATAGGGTGATTGTATAAATATAAATATTTATAAGTTATAAATAGTGCAATATAATATAAACAGAATAAATAAATCTTTTAAATATTGCATATGTATATAAGTATAAGTATAAATAATTATGATTAAGTATATCAAGTATATATATATATATATATACAGTATATATAGTAAATATATATATGTGTGCGTGTGTGTGTGAGAGAAATAATGGTTTTGTTATAAATTCATTTTTAAAATTAAGATTCTTATGTTCAGAATGTTACAGCAAGCTTCAAGTTCAACTAATGCGAACTGCAACTGAAAACTCCAACTCCCATGACTCACATGTAGTAAACATTGAAGTCTTCCTCTCCAAATTTGCAGTAAGTTCCTCATCATGACCATGTTTTCAACTTTTTACTTTATAAAGTTGCTCTGAAATCTGGGCGAACGAGAGGTTACAAGAGTCCATTAGAATGGCAGCCAATAGAAACTGGAAGTACTCCGGAAGTACTCGGGTAATATCGCAAGTGCTTTCAGGGTAGACAGTAAACTGCATAAGCTCTGGAAGCGCTCACTATATATCCCCAGGATATGAAATTCACAGAATTTAATGTGGCCCTTGAAGAATTCTAATTGCCCATCCCTGCCCTACAGTATAACTAACAGAAAAAGCAAATATATAAAATGTAATTGAGTGAGAACCTGCCTGCTTGTGACCTTGGCTCATGCAAGCTTGCTTGAAGAAACAGGGACTTTGTTTGGTGTGTTATGCTGTAGGTTCATGTGCTATTACATTCATAAATAATAAAAAACAAAACATTTACATTGGTATCAAAGGCATATTTTAAGTAATAAATAAGTAAAACATATGTTTTTAATAAATAAAGCAGGTGCTAACTCTGTGTTTCTTTCTTGACATGTTCACATCTTCTTAATGAAAATGCTAAATAAAACATTGAAACCTTATTTATCCACATTTTGATTCCTCTAAATATATTTTGACACGTCTATCTTTATTATTTCGTCTTTCTAACCATAGTACTTTTACTATATCCCCAGGGTTTTACTATATCCCCAGGGTAACTGTTAGAGACGAGCAGTATGGAGGTATTTGGGTGTTTTTAAGTGTCTTTTTGAACGAAGAAGAAAACAACTGAGCTCCAGTCGCTACATTAAAATGAACAAACATTTTTGACTATAACTCTAAAAAGAACAGATTACTCTTAGCCGACATGAGGGTGAGTAGAAAATTAGTTAATTTTGTCCAAACTAATACTTTGAGTGCGACACAGAAAAGAGGGGAGAAAAGATTAATACAATTCAGGGAAAGAAAAGAAAGGTTGGGGAAGCTTAGGATTCTTCATAAGCAGACACTACGTTAACCACGATGAGTCACGGCGCCTGATCAATAAATGTATTCCTAACACGACAGTGCTCACCTGAAGGTCATTAGATCACATCAAGGTCGGTGTGATATGAGTCACCTGATGAATGAATATGACATCACAAATAATGGAATCCCCAGGACGAACGCACATGTTCCTGTGTCACAGAAGAACGGAGACTGGGACTGGTGACTCCTTTTAGATTTAAGTTAAGTTAAAGATTTGTAAGAGTAACCAGAAGTTGCTGATGTGTATTTGAAGCTGAAAATAGTCTCGACTCAAACATTCCAGCGCGTGACGTTTGTTCTCAACCTGCTGAAACACTCGATCATTTGGAGGTTTGATTTATTATGAGAAGCCACTTTTATTTTTTATTTTTAATATGGAATATTTATTAAAATGTAAATTTTATACTGACTCCTTTAAGAAACATCTTAAGATGTTTCTATTTGTTCAGGCTTTTCCTTGAATTTCTCAGACTCCTGTGTTGTTCTCAGTATTATCTTGATCTTTAAAGTATGTACTTTTTTGAGTATTGTTTTGATTGTTTAAGCGCTTTGTGACCCTGGTCTCGAAAAGCGCTATATAAATAAATATTACTTACTTACTTACTTACTTTCAAGGTAGACAATAAACTGCATAAGCTCTGGAATTGTCACAATATATCCCCGGGGAAACCTTTACAGACGAGCAGTATGGAGGTATTTGGGTGTTTTTAAGTGTCTTTTTGAACGAAGAAGAAGACAAGGAAAACTGAGCTCCAGTCGCTACATTAAAATGAACAAACATTTTTGACTATAACTCTAAAAAGAAAATGAGTGAAGGTTGAATTTTGTCCGAACTAATACTTTGAGTGCGACACAGAAAAAAGAGGAGAAACGATTAATACAATTCAGGGAAAGAAAAGAAAGGTTGGGGAAGCTTAGGATTGCGTTCCTGAGGGACCAGCTGCTGCGAATTGACTTCATAAGCAGACACTACGTTAACCACGATGAGTCACGGCGCCTGATCAATAAATGTATTCCTAACACGACAGTGCTCACCTGAAGGTCATTAGATCACATCCAGGTCGGTGTGATATGAGTCACCTGATGAATGAATATGATATCACAAATAATGGAATCCCCGGGACGAACGCACATGTTCGTGTGTCACAGAAGGACGGAGACTGGGACCGGTGACTCCTTTTAGATTTAAGTTAAGTTAAAGATTTGTAAGTGTAACCAGAAGTTGCTGATGTGTATTTGAAGCTGAAAATAGTCTCGACTCAAACATTCCAGCGCGTGACGTTTGTTCTCAACCTGCTGAAACACTCGATCATTTGGAGGTTTGATTTATTATGAGAAGCCACTTTTATTTTTTATTTTTAATATGGAATATTTATTAAAATGTAAATTTTATACATTGTAATTTAAAACATTTTTTACTCACTCAATCATGTTGACTAATGGTGAAAGGAAAGCTGAGCTCCAGTCATTTTTGATTTATAAAAATCAACAAATTACTTGAAAATATTCCAAACTTTTAGTCAACATGAGGCTAGAAAAGAGTAGAAAACGAGTTTAATTCGAAATTTGACTCTATTTATGCGGCCCTCGTAATGTCAAAGTATGATAATCTATAAATGGTTCTAATGCATTAACAAATGTATTTTGTATTTATTATTACTTTACATGTCCACATAACACTTCCCTCCTTTTTGTGTGTAATTTTTTGAGTATATATTAGTCCCTAAAAACATTGTTAATTGAAGAAATGTTTTGAAACTCATCTATACAAGAGTAAAATTGCAGCTTATTTAGCTTAATAAATGTCACGGCCTAATGACGCATGTTCTTTTTTTTTAGGGATTTTTTCATCTTTCTTATTGCCTGACGGCCCCTAACAATATTCACAGAATTTAATGTGGCCCTTGAAGAATTCTAATTTCCCACCCTTGCCCTAAAGTATAACTAACAGAAAAAGCAAATATATACAATTTAATTGAGTGAGAACCTGCCTGCTTGTGACCTTGGCTCATGCAAGCTTGCTTGAAGAAACAGGGACTTTGTTTGGTGTGTGTGTTTTTATGCTGTAGGTTCATGTGCTATTACATTCATAAATAAAAAAAATAAAAAACATTTACCTTGGTATCAAAGGCATATTTTAAGTAATAAATAAGTAAAACATATGTTTTTAATAAATAAAGCAGGTGCTAACTCTGTGTTTCTTTCTTGACATGTTCACATCTTCTTAATGAAAATGATAAATAAAACATTAAAACCTTATTTTATTCACATTTCGATTCCTTTAAATATATTTTGACACGTCTATCTTTATTATTTCGTCTTTCTAACCATAGTACTTTTAAATCAACAAAATGATTCTGTTATATTTTCTACTGACTCGTCAGGGTCTCAGGTGTGCTGTCAATCATCGCCGCACCTCACCTTTACCCGGACATTAACCCGGGGGTCAGTTCTGGTCATCTACGCCGACCTCACTGCTGCGGTCCTGTTATGACGAAGCTTAAACACACACATGGCTGAACATGCGTTAACCATGAGCGTCTGCAGCAACGCTGGGCAATTATGGTTCCCAAGTGGTCGCATTATATCCTTTGACGTTGGAGGCATTGAAGCCAGAGGACGGAAGAGAAGATGAAAAACAACCTAAATATGAAGAAAAAAAACGCTGAATAAACAAGAACAACATTTCTAAAAACGGTGAAAAAGTTCCAATGACATTGTAAGATGTCCTGAAGTGAGACTTGGCTCGAGAAGATACCACCGACAAACTATCAGACAGAGTCGGAAACAGATAAAAAAAACTAAAAGTTATAAAGAAGGCCAGAAATAAACATCTCCTGAAAAATGGGAAATAATGTCGGAAAACTAAAGTATGATATGCAGAAAACTGACCAGTTTCCTTCAACTGAGAAACAACTCTAAACTTAGGAAAATGTTGTCACAACATGATCTGAAGCTTGTAATCCAGTTTGTTTTCATGTCTAAACAAGAAGGATGTGTCTCGCCTGCAGTTCATACAAAACTCTGCAACGAGAATTCTGACTTGCTCTAGTAGAAGAACTCACATTTCTCCGATCCTTAGAACTCTTCACTGGCTTCCAGTTTCTTTATCGGATCAACTTTAAAATTCTAGTTCTTACGTTCAGAGCTATTTATGGTCAGACCTTCCATCAGTGATCTGATCAAGACTTACACCCCAGCTCGGGCTCTGAGGTCTGTGGATCAGAATCTACTGATGGTTCCTGAACTTCCGGACCAGAGGAGAGAAATCCTTCCAGACTGTTGCTCCTAAGCTTTGGAACCATCTCTGTGTTTGATGATCTACTGACTCCTTCAAGAAACATCTGTGTTTGATGATCTACTGACTCCTTCAAGAAACATCTGTGTTTGATGATCTACTGACTCCTTCAAGAAACATCTCTGTGTTTGATGATCTACTGACTCCTTCAAGAAACATCTCTGTGTTTGATGATCTACTGACTCCTTCAAGAAACATCTGTGTTTGATGATCTACTGACTCCTTCAAGAAACATCTGTGTTTGATGATCTACTGACTCCTTCAAGAAACATCTGTGTTTGATGATCTACTGACTCCTTCAAGAAACATCTGTGTTTGATGATCTACTGACTCCTTCAAGAAACATCTGTGTTTGATGATCTACTGACTCCTTCAAGAAACATCTGTGTTTGATGATCTACTGACTCCTTCAAGAAACATCTCTGTGTTTGATGATCTACTGACTCCTTCAAGAAACATCTGTGTTTGATGATCTACTGACTCCTTCAAGAAACATCTGTGTTTGATGATCTACTGACTCCTTCAAGAAACATCTGTGTTTGATGATCTACTGACTCCTTCAAGAAACATCTGTGTTTGATGATCTACTGACTCCTTCAAGAAACATCTGTGTTTGATGATCTACTGACTCCTTCAAGAAACATCTGTGTTTGATGATCTACGGACTCCTTCTAGAAACATCAAAAGACATTTTTATTCGCGCAGACTTTTCCTTGATTTTCTGAGACTCCTGTGTTGTTTTCGGTGTTGTCTTGATCTTTTAAGTATATACTTTATTGGGTATTGTTTTGATTGTTTAAGCGCTTTGTGACCCTGGTCTGTAGAAGCGCTCTACAAATAAAAATGACTTACTTACTTACTTAAATATATAAAATATGTTCTCATTCAGAATAGTCTTCTTACGTTATTGTGGAAAAAAAAGACAGATTGTGAGCAGACTGAGGCTCCGCTGCATCAGCTGATATGAATCCGGCTCTAGCTGGTGTTTGATCCTCAAATGCTCCAGGGTCATCTATAGAGTCCTCGATCAGTAGATTATGTGACATCCACATCATGGAAGGACGCATTATATCCTGTTACTGAATCCACTCTTCCTCTTTAACATTAATCTGCCTGATAAAAAACGGATTAATATTCTTCTACCAAATGCCAGACCACAATGAGAACGAGCGAGGGGACGGCAGAGAAGAGCATCCTTGACGACTGATCCACTGACAGGTCAGACCTTTGCTTGAGCTGCAAACATGGATTCACATCAGAAGCAGGAAATGTATTTTCTGTGGGCTTAAGTGGTTTAATGGCTTGAGACCATTGAATAATAATAATAATACAAGAGAAGATTAATAAATATTAATAGAAGAATGAAAGACCAACAAACAAACCAAAAAATGTCTACCATCATCTAGAACCAGAATACCAACCAAGACCAGACCACAATCTAAACCAGATTGCAAATATAGATCCAGAACACCATCTGCAACAAGACTACCAATCAAAACCAGAATACCATCTATAACAGACAACCGTCTACAACAAGAATACCACCTAAATCAGAATACCAACTACAACCATAACACCATCAAGAACCCGACTGCCATCTAGAACCAGAATACCATCTAGAACCAGAATACCATCTAGAATCAGACTACCCTCTAGGACCAGAATACCATCTAGAATCAGACTACCCTCTAGGACCAGAATACCATCTAGAATCAGACTACCCTCTAGGACCAGAATTACCATCTAGAACCAGAATACCATCTAGAACTAGAATACCATCTAGAACCAGACTACCATCTAGAATCAGAATAAAATCTAGAATCAGACTACCATCTAGGACCAGAATACAATCTAGAACCAGAATACCATCTAGAATCAGACTACCATCTAGAACCAGACTACCATCTAGAACCAGAATACCATCTAGAACCAGACTACCATCTAGAACCAGAATACCATCTAGAACCAGAATACCATCTAGAACTAGAATACCATCTAGAACCAGAATACCATCTAGAACTAGAATACCATCTAGAACCAGACTACCATCTAGAATCAGAATACAATCTAGAATCAGACTACCATCTAGGACCAGAATACAATCTAGAATCAGACTACCATCTAGAACCAGACTACCATCTAGAACCAGAATACCATCTAGAACCAGAATACCATCTAGAACTAGAATACCATCTAGAACCAGACTACCATCTAGAATCAGAATTCCATCTAAGACCAGAATACAATCTAGAACCAGAATACCATCTAGAATCAGAATACCATCTAGAATCAGACTACCATCTAGGACCAGAATACAATCTAGAACCAGAATACCATCTAGAATCAGACTACCATCTAGAACCAGACTACCATTTAGAACTAGAATACCATCTAGAACCAGAATACAGTCTAGAACCAGAATACCATCTAGAACCAGACTACCATCTAGAACCAGAATACAATCTAGAATCAGAAAACCATCTAGAATCAGACTACCATCTAGGAACAGAATACAATCTAGAACCAGAATATCATCTAGAATCAGACTACCATCTAGAACCAGACTACCATCTAGAACCAGAATACCATCTAGAACCAGACTACCATCTAGAACCAGAATACCATCTAGAATCAGACTACCATCTAGGACCAGAATTACCATCTAGAACCAGAATACCATCTAGAATCAGAATACCATCTAAAACCAGAACACCATCTAGAACCAGACTTCTATTTAGAATCAGAACACCATCTAAACAAGACAAACACCTAAACCAGAATACAAACTAGAACCATAATTACATCAAGAACCCGACTAACATCCAGAATCCAACTACCAGCACAAAACTCTAGCTCTCTAGCTGGTGTTTGATCCTCAAATGCTCCAGGGTCATCTATAGAGTCCTCGATCAGTAGATAATGTGACATCCACATCATGGAAGGACGCATTATATCATGTTACTGAATCCACTCTTCCTCTTTAACATTAATCTGCCTGATAAAAAACAGATTAATATTCTTCTACGAAATGCCAGACCACAATGAGAACGAGCGAGGGGACGGCAGAGAGAAGAGCATCCTTGACGACTGATCCACTGACAGGTCAGACCTTTGCTTGAGCTGCAAACATGGATTCACATCAGAAGCAGGAAATGTATTTGCTGTGGGCTTAAGTGGTTTAATGGGTTGAGACCACTTAATAATAATAATAATAAAAAAAAAAAAAAAAAATTATAAATATTAATAGACGAATGAAAGACAAACAAACAAACCAAAAAATGTCTACCATCATCTAGAACCAGATTGCCAACCAAAACCAAACCACCATCTAAAACCAGACTTCCATCCAGAACCAGAACACCATCTACAACAAGACTACCAACCAAAGCAAGAATACCATCTAGAACCAGAATACCATCTAGAACAGACTACGGTCTACAACAAGACTACCACCTCAACCAGAATACCATCAACAACCCCAGTGCCATCAAGAATCAGACTACCAACACAAAACAGACTGCCATCGAGAACCAGAATACCATCTAGAACCCGACTAATATCTAGAACCAGAATACCATCTAGAACCAGACTAAAATCCAGAACAGATTGCCATCTGAAAAAAAAACCTGCACCTACTCCAGCTCTTTGAGGTCAGGGTTGGTCCCCCTGACCTCGAACAAGGAATATATTAAAGCAGGGGTCTCCAAACCACTCTTTAAAGGGCCGGGGTGGTGCAGGTTTTTGTTCCAACCAATCAAGAGCACCCCTTTAAACCAAATCAGGAGTCTTCCGAGTGTAATCCATGGACTGTCAGTGAGGTGTTGCTTTATCAGATTAAATTTATATTGGTTAAACTGTTCATGCTTGATTGGTTGGAACATAAACCTGCACCACCCTGGCCCTTTGAGGACCGGTTTGGAGACCCCAGTATAAAAGGGGGTGTCATTTCCTATGTAAAAGGAGCCATATCAAACATGCTTACTGTCTATGAACAAACCAGGGGCCACCAGAGGTCAATTCTTGTCAAGACTGGGAAACAGTTTGTGTTATCTGAACCTTAAACACATTCACACAAGACATAAATCCATAAACCGAAAAAGTCCTTGAGATTATATTTCTTGCGATTTTATGGCGTGATTTGAAATGTCAAATTGATTTCAATTTAAACTTCAATTTAGCTAAACTGCTCGCCATGAAAGATAGATGTGAGTCACCCGAGGCAATTCGCTTTCCCACCTAATGACGCGTCGATTATGAATCTGCACCTGATTCCACGATGTGGCGCCAATTACGGACTGACGCTCAAATAATGAAGAGCTATAAATAAATACTGTTCCACAGGTTCACGGGCTCTGACAGGGCGGGGGAGGCTTCTGTCGCTCACAGTTTGAGGTGATTGTGTAAAGAGACTGTGAATCTTGTGTTCATATCAACTGATCAGTGGAAAAGTTGTTTTTTTTTAATAAAAAATTACATTACAAATAGCTACGATCAATCAATATCCATCAGCAAGAATTTGAAATACATTTTCATTTTTGAAACAACAATTTTCATACATTTTAAAGGATCATTTTTTTAAAATAATTATACAACAAGTTTTAGACAGTAATAATCAATAAAAGATCATTTTTATTTATCTTTTTTATTATTTGTTTGTAGCCCAGAGTTTGGAAACCAGTGCTCTAGCCCTTGTGTTATCTAAGGGTCAAAATAAATGTGTTTGTGGTATCCTTTGCGTTTTCTCTGGGTCAAGATGACCCAAAGGCCCCAAAACAAATGTGTTTTTGGTATCCCTTGTCTTGTCTCTGGGTCAAGATGAACCGAAGGCCTCAAAAGAAATGTGTTTGTGGTATTCTTTGCGTTTTCTCTGGGTCAAGATGACCCAAAAAACCCACCTTGACTCAGTGACAAGACAAGGGATAGCAAAAACACATTTGTTTTCGGGCCTTCGTGTCACCATGACTCTGAGATAACACAAGTGTTAAAGAACGCTATCCTTTTTTCCGCCTTTTTTTCTCACAAAAATAAACCGTTTATATTGCAAAATAGTGATGATGTCAATGTTTTTTACATTAAAAATTCCTTTTTTTTGTATAAAACAAGTGAAACTTGGAAACAATTCAAATAAATGTACACTTTTTGGACCACAAATTGAGGAAAGAAGCTTGTTTTGGATTTTGACCGAAAAGAGAGGTTCAAAAATGACTCAATGCGTCATAAGAAAAACATCAATATTTATATTATATATTATTATATTATAAGAACTACAATAAAAACCCCCCAAAATCTTTCTTGCTGAGGCAAGTTAAGTTCACTTCTCCAAATCCTGGACTCTGTGAACTTGTGACCCCTAAAGCCTCCTACGTAACACAAAATAATCCCGCCATCATTGAACACAGCTGGATTAGGCCAAATCCCTAATGCATTGACTTTTTTTGTTGTTGTGGTATCCATGACGATAATGACTATCATGACTCAGCTGTTTCTCTCCACATAAAAACAGAGGGCACGGGTCGAACCGACACAAGGCAGATTAAGACAAAACATGCATCTGTGATTTAATAGAATGAAACATTCGGTGAGATAAGCTTCGCTTTGATGGAATAAGCTTTTGTTTTGTTTTATGGTTAAATAAAATGAATTTTTTTTTAAGCTTTTGCCGCGGCTGTGGGTTTTATTTTAAAGTCTCAGCAAACAAAGACGCTCCTCGCTTCATTTTGGGTGGATAAAAGTTCCTTTTCTAACCAAAATGTGGCAGGAAATAACTTTAAAAAAGGCATCTCACATTAAGTAAAATATATATTTTAAAATGAAATGTAACCATGAAATTAAATCCTAAGAAAAGTTCTAAAATACTGTATATTTATATCATAATATCTTATAATAAACTGAATTATATATATATATATATTATTCCATTCTTATTGTTTCATTTGTATATTTTGAGTCTGATTCTGATAAATAATCATGAATGAGAACAGATTAATAAACGCTTTCTGACGCAGGCTGATTGTAGTTAAACAGAAGAAAATATTAACAAAAAAATAGTATTTAAAAAATACGACAGAAATTAAAAATAGCCATGACATTATACTGATGAAAAAAATAGTTTTAAGGCATTTTGTGTTTCCGTTTCTGACCACTAAGTTACATGATACACACATAAGTACCTTGTTTAATTGATAACCTTAGTTTGAAGAAAACAAGGCCTTGTATACATTTCTTTATATATACTGCATATAGGATTATTTTAAGATCGTTAAATACATTCACATATTTTGTCTTTGATTAATTGGAGGACATTCAAATAATCTAGTGAAAGAAAACATTTAATTATTTTCTTATGAGGCATAAATTCACCTTTTTTTAAACATTTAAAACCATCGGATTCACTTGTTTAATCCCACGAGTCATATTGTGCAGTTTACTGAAATCCGTAGCGACAGATGTTTGCTGCAATCATGATATAATCTGGCTTTACTGACGGACCAATGGAGAGACTCAGCAAATTCCTGCCTTTATAAAAATTGGACGGTTGTTCTACGAAGCAGGTGTTCGAGGCCTTCGACGCTCCAAGATTCCACGTTGAAGATTTGACCTGCTCTTCCACGGATGACCTGTAGTCAAGCTCACTCGGCTTTTCAAACACACACTGCGGAGATTATGACCACAACACACTCAACCCTTTTGCCTAATTCTTCCGAAATTCTAATATTTGGGTCTTTGTCAACATGGATATGATGATTGAATTCAGATTAAATGACAAAGATTTGACATATTCTTCAATCACAGTAACTCAGATTTGAGTCATGGCACATCAAATTTATATAAATAAATAGATTATGTGGAACCTATTAGCTCAATTTGTAACCAAATAATCCCAGTCAAGCTCTTTGCAGATGATGTGCTGATGTTTGTTCCTTCAGGCCTCGACTTTCATGTTGGATTCGCAGCAGAATAGGAATCAGCAAGGACCAGAATCGGCTCATTTAAAGAGATCTTGGTCCTCATGAGGAACCGATGGAGCGTGACATTGAATAGCTGGTGACAGGTGACCATGAATAGCTCTGAAAGTAAGATCCCCAAACGTTGGGTAGTGACTAAGGAAAATACAATCGCAGATCGAAGCGCTACGATATGAGTTTTCTACTCTGGTTCTCTGGACTCTTCCATTGAGATAGAGATCTCAGTCTTTGGAGAGAAGTAGAACCACTGCTTCACTGCATCTGGAGAGACCAGTTGAGGAGGAATCGAGCACCTTTTAAGGATTTCTTCTGGACGCCTCCCTGAGGCATGTCCTCCTGGGGCAGACCCAGGAGACGTGAGACTGACTGGACATACTTGTGTATTCTCACAGAAGAGCAGGACAAAGAATGTCTGGGCGTTTTTTCTCCGGTCCTTATACTCATATGATGACCTCGGTTGTGGTCTAGAAGAAGATTAAGGAAGAAGGAAGGAGGGATTTCTACCTCTCAAATACAGTCAAGGTGTTTAATAAAATAAATTACACACACTCATGGACAATTTCTTTAAGTTAGCAATCAACCTCTGTATGTGTATGAACTGTGGGAGGAAACCGGCCATACAAACTACACAGAAAGGTCACAAGTTGGCTTATTATTCTATATTATGGTTGTATTTAATTACTGTATGCATTGTTACTGTATATCTTAAAGGGAATGTTCAGCTAAAATTCTAATTTCACTCATTTTCGACCCTCGTGTCGACTAATATCTGTTTCTTTTTCGTCTTCGATCTCTGTCCATAAAGACGAGAGAAAGTTGCTACGTTAGAAATGAAACATACATTTTTGTCTATAATTCCAAAAAAGAACGATTTACTCTGAAAATAATCCCAACCCTTAGTCAACATGAGATTGAGTAGAAAATGAGTTGAATTTTGGCTGAACTGAACCCTCGATATAATAAGTATTTATGTTGAATCTTTTAGTTGTGAACTGCAGTCACTACTCACATTTATCCACTGTGAAAACAATAAAGTTGTATCAACGTTTAAATTGTTCCTAAAAATCAAAATTTAAAACATAAATGTCACAGTTCACATTGGAATCCAGTAGGATCTGGAATCCTACTAGTACAGATTGGAATCCTGTTACTGAACTGGGATCTTAATATTGATATGGGTTAGGGTTAGGGTAGAATTGGAGAATGTCCTGGTAGAATTCCCATTTGTCCTAGACAAGATCGGAATTCCAAATATTAAGATTCCCAGTTCAGTAGTAGGATTCCAATCTGTACTAGTAAAGATTGGAATTCACTAGTATAATCTGGAATCCACCTAGTACAGATTGGAATTCCAATATTCAGATCCCAATACAGTAGTACATCTGTACTAGTAGAATTCCAGATCCTACTAGTAGAGATCGGAATTCCAACTACTGAACTGGATTCTGAATATTGTAATTCCAATCTGTACTAGTAGATATTGGAATTGACTAGTATAATCTGGAATCCTCCTAGGATAGATTGGAATTCCAATATTCAGATCCCAGTTCAGTAGTTGGAATTCCAATCTCTACTAGTAGGATTCCAGATCCTACTGGATTCCAATCTGGACTTTGACATATATAATTAACATAACAATCAGCAGATACCAGGTTATACCCTTAAAAACACTCAAAACACAAAAATCCTAGGTGTAATTACACAGTGATTTATGGGTAAAAATGTGTGCGAGACAAAGAAGTGAACATAAGGACGCCGTCCGATAATGAAACCGAGACACGGTTCATAACGTAGATGTGCTGCAGAGGTGGAGAGCTGGATGACCGAGAGAACGTGGAGTCACCATGTGGCAGTTACACAGTCACTCAAGTCTCATCCACGCGGTTGCATCATCATCGATGACATTTCAAATCAAAGATGAGACGAGGCAGATCGGGACAGCGTGTCCTCCCTCTCTTGTACCTTTGGGGAAGTGAAAATGAACACGTTTAAAAAAAGAGTCCTTGTTGTTCTTTCGGATCTTCTCAGACAGAAATCTCTGAAGTATTCTGGTGATTTGATGCTCATGTTTATCAAAAGGTTATTTCAACCGAAATTCACTCATTTTCTACTCAACCTCATGTCGACTAATATTGGATTATTTTCATATTAATCTGTTATTTTTAGAGTTGAAGAAAAGATTTTTTGCTCATTCTAATGTAGCAACTGGAGCTCAGTTGTCTTCGTCTTCATCTTTGTCGAAAAAGACACTTAAAAACATCCAAATACCTCCATATACTGCTCGTCTGTAACGTCCCTCTTGCATTGAAACCTCAACAAAAGGAATTGTTCAGAAAAACTCTATATTCTACATTCTAAGATTGTTTGTAATGTAAACTATAAGTTTTTTCTAGCCAAGTGGAGTCCAGCTAAATTCACTATATTTAAGAGAGAATTCCTATCCCCCCTTTAAGGGTAAAATAATAAGTAAAATCTCTTTCAGAACCAGCTGTGCTAAAAGATACTCAAGTGGAGATTTCCAAATACTGTGTAAGGTGCAATTCAATTAAATTAAATTGTCAGTGAGCCTAATTTATTAGTTCTGGTTATAATTACTGACTTCAAACCACAGCTCAAAAATCTGTTCAAATGTTTTAGTATGAATTTGTCGCTCTGTACCTCAAGTGATAGTTCACCCAAACTTAAATTTCACAAATTTTCTACACAGCCTTAACTAAGAGTAATCTGATCCTTTTTTAGAGTAGAAAATGTATGTGCGTGGGTTTACTCTGGGCACTCCGGTTTTCTCCCACAGTCCAAAAACATACAGAGGTTGATTGAGAACTTGGGGAAGTTGTCAGTAGGTATGAGTGTGTGTGTGAATGGTTGTGTAAGTAAGTAAGTAAGTAAGTAATATTTATTTATATAGCGCTTTTCGAGACCAGGGTCACAAAGCGCTTAAACAATCAAAACAATACTCAAAAAAGTACATACTTTAAAGATCAAGATAATACTGAGAACAACACAGGAGTTCGAGAAATTCAAGGAAAAGCCTGAACAAATAGAAACGTCTTAAGATGTTTCTTAAAGGAGTCAGTAGATCCATCAAGCGCAAAGAGAGAGGAAGATCGTTCCAAAGCTTAGGAGCAACAGCCTGAAAAGATTTCTCTCCTCTGGTCCTGAGCCGTGTGCGAGGAACCATAAGTAGATTTTGATCCACAGACCTCAGAGCCCGAGCTGGGGTGTAAGGCTGGATCAGATCACTGATGGAAGGTCTGACCATGAATAGATCTGAAAGTAAGAACCAGAATTTTAAAGTTGATCCTGAAAGAAACTGGAAGCCAGTGAAGAGTTTTAAGGATAAATGTGAGTTCTTCTACTAGAGCGGGTTAGAATTCTCGCTGCAGAGTTCTGAATCAACTGCAGGCGAGACAGATCCTGCTTGTTAAGACATGAAAACAAACTGTTACAATAGTCCAGACGAGAAGAAACAAACGCATGGATTATAAGATCCAGATCATGTTGTGACAACATTTTCCTAAATTTAGTGATTTTTCTCAGTTGAAGGAAACAGTTTCTGGTCAGTTTTCTGCAGTGTTGAACAAGAGACATGTCTTTATCAAATACAACACCCAGGTTTCTCAGGCTCAGTTTGACAGACTGACCGAAGTCACCCAAGTACTGACTCAACCCTGGAATCTTATCATCAGGAGCAATCACCAGAGTTTCAGTTTTGTCCACATTTAGCTGTAAAGTGTTTTCACTCAGCCATGAAGTTACTTAGTTACCAAGACATGGTGTGTCTTTGTTTGTCCTGCAACAGACTGGTGTCCTGTCCAGGGTGTCCCCCGCCTCTCGCCATAAGAAACTGGGATAATCTCGACCCCACGCCCCCTTCCCCACCACCGCTATAAGGGATTAAGAGGGAAATAAATGAATCAATGAATGTAGCAACTGATGCTAGATTCAGATTTATTTAAGTTTTTTTCAAGCAGTATGGAGGTATTTGGATGTTTTTAAGTGTCTTTTTTGGACGAAGATGAAGACGAAGACAACTGAGCTCCAGTCGCTACATTAAAATGAACAAACATTTTTGTATATATAACTCTAAAAAGGAACAGATTACTCTTTAAATAATCCCAACCCTTAGTCGTCATGAGGGTGAGTAGAAAATGAGTGAAGGTTGTATTTTTGGGTGAAGTATTACTTTAAAGCACTTTATAATCTGGTGAGATTATGTATGAAAATGTACTCGTTCATCAATTGCTCTTTATAAATACGGTAATCGTGATAAGTGAGGTTAATATTTCGCGTAGAAAGATCTTTAAAATAGGATAAAAGGTTGAAGCCGTTTCCCTTATAATGAGCGAAAATAAAAAAAATACCAGGCTTGAGAGCAAGAGTGCATTACGGGATGGAAACCCAAGCCCCCGTCTGCAATCCAATCCCCTTCCTGTCTGCTCATGTGCGCCGGAGCGCGCCCTGATGATTTACGTAGCTGCCACGTGGCCGCCATTAATCAGGTGTTTGCTCATGCTGGACGTGTTGATAAGAGCAGTGGTGGAGCGTGGATCCTGGCAGGTGGAAACACAAACCACTCTTTTTCCTTCGCTCTGCATTCGTCTCCTCGATCGCAAAGATTTACATCACCAATCGAAAGGGATCGGTTTTTCTTCAAGAAGCCGTCGTTTTAGGTCTTCTCTGCTTTGAGTGTTATCGAGGACAGGAGAGCGACTATTAGCCGAACCTCTAATGACATCAATAGTGACCGCAGGAGAGAATCCATGTGCGTCGTTAGACATGTGAAACCACTTCATCAACGCGTTACCTATTCAAGGCACCCCCATTAATGGAGGGTTCAATCGGCTTTGATCTCCTTCAGCCTTTCACCAACTATTGACCGGGCAGTCAGCGATGGATACACTTTTGCACTGCGACAAAAACTCACTTGGACAAATCGGCTGAAGAAAATCATTCTAGCGACCTTTTATTAAGTGGGTAATTTGTAGAGCGCTTTTCTAGATCAGGGTCACAAAGCGCTTAAACAATCAAAACAATACTCAATAAAAGATATACTTATAAGGTCAAGATAACATCGAGAAACAACACACGAGTTCCAGAAAATGAAAGAAAAGAACAAATAAAAATGTCTTAAGATGTTTCTTGAAGGAGTCAGTAGATCATCAAACACAGATGTTTCTTGAAGGAGTCAGTAGATCATCAAACACAGATGTTTCTTGAAGGAGTCAGTAGATCATCAAACACAGATGTTTCTTGAAGGAGTCAGTAGATCATCAAACACAGATGTTTCTTGAAGGAGTCAGTAGATCATCAAACACAGATGTTTCTTGAAGGAGTCAGTAGATCATCAAACACAGAGATGTTTCTTGAAGGAGTCAGTAGATCATCAAACACAGAGATGTTTCTTGAAGGAGTCAGTAGATCATCAAACACAGATGTTTCTTGAAGGAGTCAGTAGATCATCAAACACAGAGATGGTTCTTGAAGGAGTCAGTAGATCATCAAACACAGAGATGGTTCCAAACAGTCTGGAAGGATTTCTCGGGCTCTGAGGTCTGTGGATCAGAATCTACTGATGGTTCCTGAACTTCAGGACCAGAGGAGAGAAATCCTTCCAGACTGTTGCTCCTAAGCTTTGGAACAATCTTCCTCTCTCTTTGCGCTTGATGGATCTACTGACTCCTTTAATAAACATCTTAAGACGTTTTTATTTGTTCAGGCTTTTCCTTGATTTTCTGGAACTCCTGTTGTGTTTTCAGTTTTATCTTGATCTTTAAAGTATATACTTTATTGAATATTGTTTTGATTGTTTAAGCGCTTTGTGACCCTGGTCTGGAAAAGCGCTATACAAATAAAAATTACTTACTTACTTACTTACTTACTTACTTACTTACTTACTCTGGTCCTGAAGCGTGTTCAGGAACCATCAATAGATTCTGATCCACAGACCTCAGAGTCCGAGCTGGGGTGTAAGTCTGGATCAGATCACTGATGGAAGGTCTGACCATGAATAGATCTGAAAGTAAGAACCAGAACTTTAAAATGATCCTGAAAGAAACTGGAAGCCAGTGAAGAGTTTGAAGGAGAAATGTGAGTTCTTCTACTGGAGCGGGTCAGAATTCTCGCTGCAGAGTTCTGAATCAACTGCAGGCGAGACAGATCCTTCTTGTTAAGACATGAAAACAAACTGTTGCAATATGCAATCATTTTAAAGGGACTATAAAATATTTGAAACTAAATAATCTGGTCCACAATCTCATAACCATTAGCAAAGAGTCCAAAATCCCACAAAAGGCCGCCTAACAGTAAAGAAAGAAGGAAAGGAAGGAGCAGATGACAGTTGGCTATGATGGCCAAGAAATGTCCAACCAACTCTGAGACAAAATTCCAATTTGCTGAAACAATTTATTTCCTGAAATTTTAAATTGTTTCAAGAGGTTATACATCTGTATAAGGCAATTTTACTTTTGTTTCAGAGTTTGTATATTTGTTTCAAGGAAATTGTAATTTTGTTTCAGAAAAGTTTAAGTTTTTTTTAAGGAAAATTGTAACTTTGTTTCAGGAAAATTGTGATTTTGTTTTAGGAAAATTGTTATTTTAATTCAGGAAAATTGTTATTTTGTTCCAAGAAAAATTGTCATTTTGTTTCAGGAAAATTGTTATTTTGTTCCAAGAAAAATTGTCATTTTGTTTCAGGAAAATTGTTATTTTGTTCCAAGAAAAATTGTCATTTTGTTTCAGGAAAATTGTTATTTTGTTTCAGGAAAATTGTTATTTTGTTTCAGGAAAATTGTTATTTTGTTTCAGGAAAATTGTCATTTTTTTTCAGGAAAATTGTCATTTTGTTTCAGAAAAATTGTCATTTTATTTCAGGAAAATTGTCATTTTTTTCAGAGTTGTTCAGGAAAAATAAAATGTGGTTCTGAGTGTGTACATTTGTTTCTGCACTTTTGGGCCACCTGTTACCTGTAAAAAAAAAAGAAAAGGAAACACGAAGGTCCAAACACTCGCTAGGAACAAACAACTACTAAACTAACTTAAATACAG
Source organism: Callionymus lyra (assembly GCF_982586985.1). Taxonomy (NCBI): domain Eukaryota; kingdom Metazoa; phylum Chordata; class Actinopteri; order Syngnathiformes; family Callionymidae; genus Callionymus; species Callionymus lyra. The sequence goes on from NC_141822.1 coordinate 6,983,815, forward strand.
GCACAGGAGCAAACAAATCCTTAAAAAACACAGATCGTACGCAGACCTGAACAAACAAAAACATAACATAATTTTTGATGAATTAAAAAATGTCAACCTTCTAGTATAAAAAATAATGAATTAAATTATTACCAGTAATTAATTATTAATAAAATAATTAGTAATAGCAGCAATCTGCCTGATAAATATATATTTTTAAAAATGTTTTGGAGGTTTTTTTATGTTAAAACTAAAGTAATGTTACTTTTCCTGGGAAATTTATGAAACATAACATTAATAATTTTGCAATGGTTTGCTGGTCAGAGTATTAATTGGAACCCTTACTTTTGTTTATGTAAAATTAACTCATCAATATATTTCAAATAAGACGTAAAAAAAAGAAAAAAAAAGAAAAATGTTTCTTCGCTCACAGTGAGGTCACAACAAAGACACTTAACCGCATAAATGACCCGCTAAACTCGGTGAAGGACTAAACATTAAAAAGATGCGTCACTGAGGACGTCTTCATGTCCTGAATCTTAAATCCGTCTTCCACCATCCTTTGCGGTAATTTCATTAGCGGGACACGTATGTTCTTTCAGCCGTTCATATGTTTCCAAAGTTCACGCCCGTTAAGTTGATGGTGTTTGTCCTCGGAAAACATCACTGAAGGTATTTCACAGTCACATTGACACGAAGGACAAACAGACTCTGCCGGAGTTGAGACCAACGACAAGATAAGAAGAAGGACTTGTTAAGCTAGCTGTTAGCATAAGACAAGTGACGTGTACCAAATCGCACACCAATGCACTTACACTTAATATTTTGGGTGTTTTGTGTGCGCCAATGTAGTGCATGTAAACACTCCATTGGCGCACTCAAACGGACAGAAAATTGAGTGTGGATCGATGGACACTTTCCACACTCAATGGCCCCCATCTTTTGCTGTGTACTTCTTTACAGTACAGTGCACAAATTTGGACAGGGTAGTACTGTCTCGAATCAAACACTGCCGCTACACACCGGGAATGACTTGACAGCTTCTCCTTCTACTATGCTGAGTCTCAAATCGCATACTTCTCTTAGTGCACTGGCAATTAGTATGCATCAGCATAGTGTACGTACTAACTAGTAACAGTATATATATATGATGTAAATTCCGTTTACGACGTCAACGTCACGAAGATGGAGCCGTTTAGGGTAGAAAATGTCCATCCATCCACACTTAGTTTTGTGGGTGTTTTAGTGACAGTTTAGTGTGCTTGGAGTACTTCATTTCACTAAGAATTAAGACACACTTACATACTAAAAAAAATTTTAAGTATGCGGTTTGGCTCTGTTGACCATAACCACACCCACTCTACTGTGATTGGTCAAACATGAAGGGTTGTCACCACGCACCATCAATGCACATCTCCACCTCGAAGGAACTCGTTGTATAAACAAAGCGGGCGTGATTAAGGCTGGCTGGAGGAGGAGTGAAACCTCTCGTAACCTCTCGTTCGCCCAGATTTCAGAGCAACTTTTTAAAGTAATAACTTTTAAACATGGTCATGATGAGGAACTTACTGCATGTTGGAGAGGAAGACTTCAACATTTACTACATGTGGGTGAGTCAGGAGAGCCTTGATTAAATCGATAAGGATTCAAATTCTGGCTTAACTTTTAGTTAATTCCCAAAACTCTTTTCAGAAGTAGGAAAAAAACGTTTGGGTTTCAAGTTAAGAGAATAGAATCAGCTGCCTAGTACTTTCTTTATTATCACTCTCTACTTTTTTAAATGCTCGTTTGATATTCATTTATTTATTATTGGAATTTATTATTTTGTGCCATATTGACTGATTGTTTAAATCAAATTTCTACCCAGTTAATAAGTTTCGGATCAATTGTCAAGTTTAAGTTGTGCTTAATCAATACTTTCCATGATGATGTCAAAGATGACAGGTTTATGATGCTATAAATCAGTAATAAGTTATGATCAATGACTATCTCAGATCTACTTTTGAGGATAAATATACTATTGGAGAAATTATTGTTACATTTCAAGGTAGAATTTCAGAGAAATAAGTCATTTGATCAACATATTTTAACCATCTTTGTCAATATGACACTTTCAAAAATGAATGACGTTTCTACAAAAACACCATCAATAATAAAGCCAGCTTCACTGTTATGTCATCTGCGGTGTCATGTGCCTTTAAAGGAGAGTGAGGCGATCATGTGACTCGAGTAGAGGCGACCGGGACAAGCGTGGTCTGTGACTTATTCATATTGATGCTGTATTTACCTGCGCCGTCTCCCCTCGGCTCCCAGTCCCGGCACGATGCATAATTCAACGAGCTGAGGGGCCTCCAAGGGTTCTGGATGCGGGGCCCGTACGGATTACTGAAGGGTCACGTCATTAACGACCCGTTCCAAGTTCTTGACTAACGGGAATGCAAATGGAAGTAGAAGCAACAGGCGTTTGAAATGATCATAGATGAAAATAAACAAGCGAGAAATGTTGTTATTGGTTGTTGATTTCTTGCGATAACAGTAGTTTAGATCTTGAATTTCCGTGTCGCTGACTGCAGCTCGTGGATGTTTGAAAACTCGTTCAACCCTCCGATGAAGTGTTGATGAGGTCACCTTGTCGTGTCGTCTCCCTGCGACGCATCGGTGCTTCCCAATTTGTTAATTAGAGACACCAGCTGGCTGTGATGTCCAAGAGCTCACATTTCTGCAGATTTACAGGCTGAAGTCGTACATTCAACTCAATATTGAGTGTTTGGGGATCAAGATTACTGGGTGAACTGTCGCAAAAAAAAAACACTATTAGCTTATTCATTTACAGAGTTCCAGAGAGTTTCACCCTCTCTTTAATAAATTGTAATAGGCGAGAACCCTCCAGACAGGTTGCAATTCTGTGGTAAGACATTTATTAAAAGGGCGCACAAAAAAAAAGAAGGTTCTATTTATTATTACTGCCCCAAAAAGGTGTTTTTCATTTAGAAAAAGAAAACTGATTTTCATTACATTCGTGTGTGATTCTTAATTGAAAATGAGTAAAAACACAATTTAATATAAAAAACAAACTCACACATTGACACAATGTCTCTAAAAAGCAAGATGACACACACATACAGAACACCATCGTCGGCAAACAGTCAAACATACATAAATACAAATACACAAACAAATTGTTGCTGATTCGACGTTATGGAGGGTTTTTTTTCTGTGCACCTAATTGTAGTTTTTTGTAGGTTATGCTATTATTTTTTACTCTTTTCTATCCGTGAATGTAATATTGACATTGAACCGATCTGCAGTACAGAAAAGGTTTTGGACCCCCGCTTTAAGAGACCCTCCCTGGTCATAATTGTTGAATGAATGAATGAATGAATGAATGAATGGATGGATGAATGGATGAATGGATGGATGGATGGATGGATGGATGGATGGATGGATGGATGGATGGATGGATGGATGGATGGATGGATGGATGGATGGATGGATGGATGGATGGATGGATGGATGGATGGAGGGAGGGAGGGATGGATGGATGGATGGATGGATGGATGGATGGATGCATGGATGGATGGATGGATGGATGGATGGATGGATGGATGGATGGATGGATGGATGGATGGATGGATGGATGGATGGATGGATGGATGGATGGATGGATGGATGGATGGATGGATGGATGGATGGATGGATGGATGGATGGATGGATGGATGGATGGATGGATGGATGGATGGATAAATGCTTTATTCCAAACATGTGCAGGTACATAAGAACATAAACTTAAGACGAGCAAACAAAACCAATGATATTAGTTAAAACAATAAAAGTCAAAACAATAATAATATGGACCCACGTTAGAGCATAAGCTTGTATGAACCTAAAATAAAAAAAATCACATATTTACATGAGACATATTCACAACATGGAAAATAAATGGAGTGTACTAATTATACATAAATCAATGGAACCCGATTGTTAAAGCCCTTCTTCCTCCCTGTACCTCGTGAAAACCATGTGTTTGTAGCGTTCTTTAAACTGGGTCATGCTTGAACACTGCTTGAGCTCCTCATCCAATCTGTTCCACAACCTCAGTCCACAAACAGAAACACAAGAACTTCTCAACGTTGTTTTAAGTTAAGCTTTGCCCTCAGATTATTATAACCCCCATCTCTGTTGACATTTATTTTTGGAATACTTCCATGAAGTAGCTTGTTTATTGTTTGTACATCGTTTGTACTGTTTTGTAGTGAACCAGGTCAGGGAATTTTAAGGTTTTTAGTATATTAAATTAAAGAATAATGCATTTGTGTGATCTCTATAACTGGAATTATGAATGATTCTTTAGGCTCTTTTCTGCAGTATGGATAGGGATCGTGTACCTTTGTAAGTATTTCCCCAAACCTCTGCACAATAATGAATATAAGGTAGAATAGGTGAACAGTAGAGCATGTGGAGTGAATGTCTTTTGCTCAGAACGGAAATTCTTCTTGACAGTTTGCTTTTTACATGTTTTATATGAGACTTCCATCTTATTTTATCATCATTTATTACCCCAAGAAACATGTATTTGTATTTGCAATTGCTGAATAACACGAATAAATGATTAGAATAAATGATTCTGACTGGATGACAGGCTGGACTGGACCACCAACACAGATGCTCTGTGCAGGAAAGGACAGAGTCGTTTGTACTTCCTTAGAAGGCTGGCATCCTTCAACGTCTGCAGGAAGCTGCTACAGACCTTCTACCAGTCTGTGGTAGCGAGTGCCCTCCTGTACTCAGTGGTGTGCTGGGGGGGGGCAGTCTAAAGAAGAAGGATACTTCACGCCTGGACAAACTAATAAGGAAGGCAGACTCTGTTGTAGGCACAGAACTGGACAGTCTGACATCCATAGCTGAGCGACGCACCCTCAACAGGCTCCTGTCCATCATAGACAATCCACACCATCTTCTTCACAGCACCATAGACCGACAGAGGAGCAGCTTCAGGGACAGACTGCTGTCGATGTCCTGCTCCACTGAAAGACTGAGGAGATCATTCCTCCCCCATCAGACTCTTCAACCTGCATCATAAATGACACAGACTCATCTCATTCTTTTTAACGTCTTATATATATATTTTTTCTTCTTTTTTCCCTTTTATACATATGTTTCAGTATAATTTAGACTGTACATAGACTGCATGCCTCTTTGTTATCTATCTTGTAACATATTCTGGAGCTGCTGAACCGTGAATTTCTCTGTGAGATGAATAAAGTATTTATCTATCTATCTATAAATGTTGGTGTCATCTGAAAATAAAACCAATTTATAATAATATTTTTGAAACTTTGCAGGTGTCATTTATGTAAAGTAAAAACATTATCGGACCCAATACTGACCCCTGTGGAACACCACAAGCAATGTCTATCATGACGATGAATACTCCGCCAACTTCATAATTTGTTTTCTGTTACTTAGATAACTTCTCACCCGGTGCAATACTAACCACCTGATACAACCTAATGGATTTCTGTTGATTCTTCTTTCAACGCATTTTATTATTGTATTATTACCTTTTTGTATAATTATATTATGTTATATTATAAGTTATTTTCCCATATAATTTATAGATTTTATGAATCTTATTAATAAATTTTATTTAATTACCCTATTCGACCATTAAAGATGTTTTTTTCTTTTATCATTCTTCCAATTTTTAGTACGGAATGCACATCCTGTACCTGATGCCATAATTACTTGTTTTATTATTATTTAATAATAATTAAAACATGTCAAATAATGTGCTCAAATATTTCCTTTTACAGAAAGAAATCATATGTAAAATCCTTTTTTTTTGTAAGATTGGCATGACATGGTATGTTCACATAACATACAAAAAACAAGTTCTGTTGTTTTATTTGAATTATGATATTGACATGCAGTCGTCAAAAGATACTTCCTGGCCAAAAATAACCTTTATTGTGTTGAGATCTTTCTTTAAATTCATTATTATTAAAGATGATGCATTATATTTAACCTTGTTTTTGTAATATTTTCCATATTTTATTTAACCCATCCAAACTTCCAAAATAACCTGGATATTTTCTTCTTTCTCTACAATTTTTACCACAAAAAGTTCCCCATCTACCTTCTCTATTTTTTCTAATAATGTCTAATATCACCTTTTTTAATTCATGATAGATAATACATTACAATTATTATAATTTTAACTTTGTTGTTTCGATTATGATAGTAATTAAAAAGGACACGATTATCCCTTCTTAGACGAGCGGGACCGAAAGGAAAGAACATTGTTTGTCAGTCACGACGTGAGACGTCCACATTACGTAATAAAACCAAAGTGCTATGATTGAGACAAATCGCTGTGAGTGGACTCGGCTTCGCTCCTTCACGGAGACCCAGTTTGATGCTGTGTCGGGGCCACTTGTCATCGCCGATCAAGGTCAAACTAGTCTGATTAAAGAATCGACGGCAGCGAGAGAGAGGAGATGCAGCTGGGTCGGCTGGCAAAACCTTCTCCGGCGGTCGCGGGGGAGAGTTTGTGTGTGTTTTGTGTTAGTAGCGGGAGGTCTGGCAACACAACTTCCACTGAGAGAGACCAGAAAGATGCTCACTATGGGACCTAAACAGTTCACTCCAACAGACTTGCTACTGACAACAGATTTACTTCTCAAGCTGCTGAGCCGACAATTGAAGCGACCCACGATCAATCGGAGACGTTTGTGAAGACGAAATCAATCAAATATTTGACACGATGACTCGCCTCAATCACAATCCAGGAGTCGAAGGTCACCAGGGTGAAGGTTTTTGATTTTAACAGCCGTTGTTGGTTTGTCTCAATTGGAGTTTTGTTGTTGATGGTGTTAGAAAACTGGACACATCTCGAAGATAAACATTGGTAAACGGAGATTTATCGGAGTCTTCACCTCCGAAAAACAAACATCAATAAGTCTCTGCAACAAGAAAATACATCAACAATAGCTTCAGAACAAACTTACAGTTGCCTCAAACTGATTCAGAGCTGTTTTCGCCGAGCAAGGCTTTTCAACTTTCTTGAACCTTTTCATTAACTCTGATTCTGGAGTTGGTCTTCTGTTTTTTTTTCTGTCAAAATGTCTCCATTATTTTGTAGTAGTGAAAAGCCCACCTTGAAAAAGGCGACGCCATCAAGCTAGCCGAAATGTAACTCTCTTTCACTGCCATTTAAATCCCCCCCTCTAACCACTCTGCTGCTTCAGTTGACTTCAGGAAGGATGTCGGTTTATTTTGGCTCAACCACACTTATTTTCATGACCCATTTCCTGGGTATCACAGGCTCAGAGCTAATGGGTAATTTTTTTTTTAACCAGAGGTTGGTTCCACCATTTTAATGCAGCAGAATGAGCCGAAGATTGAATTTTGAGAAGGAGCTAGCATAGCATTCCTTTTAGATAGGTAGATATTACTTTATCGATCCCTTTGGAAAGTAATTTGGGAAATTAGCCATTAGATATTTATAGCCTATTAATATTATTATTTTTGTTATAACTAGACAATAGAAAAGGTGATATAAATCATTCATAGTTTGTACGAAAACAATCATTTAGGATTAGACACAAGACTTCTTCTCTTACTACAACATTTCCGATTCCCGCCAAAAGACTGGATGAGGTAGAAGTTCTGCACTGGCTCAATAGCGCCACCTTTACTTCACACTCTCTTTGTTATTTCACACATCTTTCATTTAGTCTGTAATTTATGGTAGTTATAACACAAGAGCTTTTACTGTTTAGCAATAAGTTGACCAGACAATACCAGAAGAGTAGCAAACTACTTGATCAAACTATCAGTCAATCATGAAGAGCTTTTTAGATTACATTTAAAACCTATAAATGAAGAAATATGAATTATTGGAATTAGAATATCCAACTGTATATGTAAAAAAAAGATTAATTCATTTTAAAAATATTCTATTTTTTCAAGTCAGCCTTTTAATGTATTGATTATTTAATTCAATTATTAAATTAAAACAACCTTTCAGTGCACAAATTGTTCAATTATTCAAAAGAAACAAATTGAAATAATAAAATAATTAAATTTCACCATTTTCAATGTTAAATCAAACCATGAAATATTCTGATGGTCTTGATATACTTAGTAGAGAAATAAACAATAAGGTCTGATGCGTACGTGCAATTCAAAGTCTTGACAGTACAACACAAAAGAGCATCTTGTTGTTGTAAACATTGGAAAGAATGCGAGGACGGTTTCATAATCTTCTTGTTTGATCCTGGTTTTTCTATGTTGATATGTGCTAAGCGTGTGTTCTATATCCAGGCTGCTCGCTCTGGTTGTTGTCGTGTTGTGACAATTGTTGAGTTGCACGAGAGACGGAGCTTTGATGTCGTTATTGTTTCTCAAACGTGTGTCCAGTCTGGTCCTATAGATGGACGATGTTCTTACATCTATTCAGTCTGGAAATTTCTGACTCTTTATTTTGTGTAAGTGAAGATTTCATTTGCATGACTTAAATATTTATTTTACATAAAATGACATACATTACATACATTACATACACACATTACATACATTTATTTAACATAAAAGTGAATTGTGTTCTATTTATTTGTACATATGTATTCTGCAATTGATGTCGAGGAAACTGACAATTTCTACAATTTAATGAAATATAGAGTAAAAAGATTAATTTAATGTTATAGCTTAATTGATTAGAGATGTTTTTTCAAAATTAATTAATCAATAAAGTCATCCCATGACTATTATGACTTTGAACATACGACCACCCTTGTGATCTTACGGAGCCAAAGACATGACATGGTATAAAACAAAATGAATATAAAATACTAGCTAATTCAACTAAATATATATATATATATATTATATTATTAATTCATACAAAAAAAAAAAAAACATACTTCAACAATGAATAAAAAGAAAGAAGCCCAGGAGGTGCAAGTCTAAAATAAAATAAATATTAGATACATTAATATTAATATAATATTACTAAAAAAGACGTGTAGAAATGCCTAACCGGAGATCAAACCCTGTAATATGGGGAGTAACGTTCTCCAGAAATAGAGATATGTCAAGGATGTAAATTCATTCAAGTCATTATTTAAAGAATTAATTAATTTGTAATTTGAGCCACAAATTCGTATTTTGTATCACAAATTAATTCTTTTTTACCAATGTCATGTCTGGAGCTCCGTACATTAAAGATTCTTCACCAGTGAGACTGTATGTTCTTAGACAAACTAGTGCTCTACGGTGATTATAGTTCATATTTAGCGAGACATTGTTCTCAAAAGGAGAAGCAGGGGGAAATATTTTATGAATGAACTACAAAATAAAAGAGAAAAAAACCCACTAAAATAACGTCCTCCTCGGTGAACAATAAGTCTCTGGTCGACACAAGTGGGCCATGAATCCACAGACCCCCGCGGCCGACGCTGCTTAACGCTCCAGAACTGATTGAAACGATGATTAGCCTTATTACACATTCAGGACGAGGATAATAGAGGAGAAGAAAATAACTTGTTAACTGGAAGAAAATATACCTTTAGCAAAATGTCTTTATATTGGCACTGACCACCTTCAAGGTTTGGTGAGACACGTGAGGTTTGAAGCTGAACGTTATAAGGTTTGTTTCTGTTTTTATCCAGACAATTGTGTATTATCGATTTGAAAAACGTTGCCTCTTAGTTTTCGTTTGAGAAATGTAACTTATACTATAGCAATAAGCTATGCTATGCTTTGCTTCTTTAACATGGCGATACAGACGCTAAAGCTAAAAACATGGATGCATGGTTTGTTAATATTTACCTGAGGAGGTCACAAGAAGGTTGAATAAATAGATTAAAATATTTTAATTTGATTTATTTATTATTGCTCCACAGTTATTTATTTTCTTTCACACCCTTCTGTACATGGGAAAAAACTATGTTTAATTAACTGATTCTGTTTTCAATACTCTAATCTAAATAATCCTCGAAATACTAAGATAGTAAATTCTTCTGAATAAACTCTCTAATATCAATTATATGAATTATAAATATATAATAATATATCTAAACAAAGTGAGAAATAATTCTTTTGTGACCACGAGATAATTAAAACATTTGTATTCATGATTTCATGAAGCTTCATCAACACATCACTACCATCTAGTGGACTCTGAAGATAATGACACTGTTTCATGAAGCTTCATCAACACATCACTACCATCTAGTGGACTCTGAAGCTGATGACACTGTTTCATGAAGCTTCATCAACACATCACTACCATCTAGTGGACTCTGAAGATGATGACACTGTTTCATGAAGCTTCATCAACACGTCACTACCATCTAGTGGACTCTGAAGATAATGACACTGTTTCATGAAGCTTCATCAACACATCACTATCATCTAGTGGACTCTGAAAATAATGACACTGTTTCATGAAGCTTCATCAACACATCACTACCATCTAGTGGGCTCTGAAAATAATGACACTGTTTCATGAAGCTTCATCAACACATCACTACCATCTAGTGGACTCTGAAGATAATAATACTGTTTCATGAAGCTTCATCAACACATCACTACCATCTAGTGGACTCTGAAGATAATGACACTGTGTCATGAAGCTTCATCAACACATCACTACCATCTAGTGGACTCTGAAGATAATGACACTGTTTCATGAAACTTCATCAACACATCACTACCATCTAGTGGACTCTGAAGATAATGACACTGTTTCATGAAGCTTCATCAACAGATCACTACCATCTAGTGGACTCTGAAGATAATGACACTGTTTCATGAAGCTTCATCAACACATCACTACCATCTAGTGGACTCTGAAGATAATGACACTTTTTCATGAAGCTTCATCAACACATCACTACCATCTAGTGGACTCTGAAGATAATGACACTGTTTCATGAAGCTTCATCAACACATCACTACCATCTAGTGGACTCTGAAGATAATGACACTGTTTCATGAAGCTTCATCAAAACATCACTAGCATCTAGTGGACTCTGAAGATAATGACAGTTTCATGAAGCTTCATCAAAACATCACTAGCATCTAGTGGACTCTGAAGATAATGACACTGTTTCATGAAGCTTCATCAACACATCACTAGTCTGGAACCGTGTGCTCTAGTCATAACCTGAACAAGAATTGAAAAAAAAAAGAAAAAAAAAAGGGATGGAATCATTCTTAAATGACTGTTATATATATATATATACGTTCTCTTGTGTTCCTGTTTAGTGTGTAACTAATGAAATCTCTCTGCCACCTCTCAGCCGAGAGGGAACTAACTGATACTCTCCTTTATCTGAACGTGATCGGCCGATAAAGAGGAAGGATGAATTCAAGGAGATGTGGGAGTGTGGATTGTAGAGGTGGGGGAACAGGGGGGGTTTGTTGTCGTCTCAAGGACAACGTGCTGCACTTATTGTTATTGATCACCGCGATGTTGCGGGGAAGGAGCAGTTGGATGTCGCGGAGGAGACGCTGGTGGTCATGCTTCTGTGGTCGCCGAGGAAGATTGGATGACCTCAGAAACTGAGTCAAGATGAACTCCAGCTCAGGTATGTTTGTTGCGTCGTTCACCCCGAGGGTCACGGACATGAAGTCCATGATGATCTGACGAGGGGAACGGTTTAACGGCGACACATTCCGACACGTGACGACAAGTCTTTCAAATCCTTGTATCCTTTTTCCTTTGTATCCTTTTCTACGTGTTATTTCCTTTGATCTATGACCTTTATATTTGAAATTTGTCATCCCTTGCACTTTGTGCTTTTAATTTGCACTTTTTACTTTTAATTTGAACTTTGTGCAATTTCCTGTTTTATAAAAGAAACAGTGTCATGTTGTTCAAAGGTCAGTAGGTGGCGCCATCAGTTTAAAGATGATGTTTCATTAAAACTGTTGTTCAAAACAAAGTAAAATAGTGCAGAGAAGCCATCTAGTGGACTCTGAAGATAATGACACTGATTCATGAAGCTTCATCAACAGATCACTACCATCTAGTGGACTCTGAAGATAATGACACTGTTTCATGAAGCTTCATCAACACATCACTACCATCTAGTGGACTCTGAAGATAATGACACTTTTTCATGAAGCTTCATCAACACATCACTACCATCTAGTGGACTCTGAAGATAATGACACTGTTTCATGAAGCTTCATCAACACATCACTACCATCTAGTGGACTCTGAAGATAATGACACTGTTTCATGAAGCTTCATCAAAACATCACTAGCATCTAGTGGACTCTGAAGATAATGACAGTTTCATGAAGCTTCATCAAAACATCACTAGCATCTAGTGGACTCTGAAGATAATGACACTGTTTCATGAAGCTTCATCAACACATCACTAGCATCTTGTGGACTCTGAAGATAATGACAGTTTCATGAAGCTTCATCAAAACATCACTAGCATCTAGTGGACTCTGAAGATAATGACACTGTTTCATGAAGCTTCATCAACACATCACTACCATCTAGTGGACTCTGAAGATAATGACACTTTTTCATGAAGCTTCATCAACACATCACTACCATCTAGTGGACTCTGAAGATAATGACACTGTTTCATGAAGCTTCATCAACACATCACTACCATCTAGTGGACTCTGAAGATAATGACACTGTTTCATGAAGCTTCATCAAAACATCACTAGCATCTAGTGGATTCTGAAGATAATGACACTGTTTCATGAAGCTTCATCAACATATCACTATCATCTAGTGGACTCTGAAGATAATGACAGTTTCATGAAGCTTCATCAAAACATCACTAGCATCTAGTGGATTCTGAAGATAGTGACACTGTTTCATGAAGCTTCATCAACACATCACTATCATCTAGAGGACTCTGAAGATAATGACACTGTTAATGAAGCTTCATCAACACATCACTACCATCTAGTGGACTCTGAAGATAATGACACTGTTTCATGAAGCTTCATCAACACATCACTACCATCTAGTGGACTCTGAAGATAATGACACTGTTTCATGAAGCTTCATCAACACATGACTACCATCTAGTGGACTCTGAAGATAATGACACTGTTTCATGAAGCCTCATCAACACATCACTACCATCTAGTGGACTCTGAAGATAATGACACTGTTTCATGAAGCTTCATCAACACATCACTACCATCTAGTGGACTCTGAAGATAATGACACTGTTTCATGAAGCTTCATCAACACATCACTACCATCTAGTGGACTCTGAAGATAATGACACTGTTTCATGAAGCTTCATCCACATATGACTACCATCAAGTGGACTCTGAAGATAATGACACTGTTTCATGAAGCCTCATCAACACATCACTACCATCTTGTGGACTCTGAAGATAATGACACTTTTTCATGAAGCTTCATCAACACATCACTACCATCTAGTGGAGTCTGAAGATAATGACACTGCTTCATGAAGCTTCATCAACACATCACTACCATCTAGTGGACTCTGAAGATAATGACACTGTTTCATGAAACTTCATAATTTTGTTCAAGATGAATGTATAATTCAGAGATTTTAGCTCCACGACTAAAGGAACCGTGCTGTAGCTAAATGAGGCTCTGAAAATGTTATGATAATAATTAATAATTAAGTAATAAGAATCAATGAATGAATTAATTAAATAATGAATAATAAACCCCCTAAAGTACTTTTTAATTCACCAGCATCCTTCAAATATTTATTTCATTGGTGATTAGCTTCTGTCGACTTCCCTGTTCAATCACTGCATAAACCTTTTAATTTTTCCTTTTCTGTTAATAAACCTTTTTAATAACATTCCACATGTCGTTTTTTTCCCTCCAGACTTCCGTGCCTGGACCCCGCGAGCGTGCAGGAGGTGTGGTGACCTTGAGCAAATAGAAAATCACCGCTTTTTAATCCCAGTGACGCAAATCCATCGTCAGCCGCCACAGCGACGTCACCGAGGGATTCATGGAAGCAAGAATCCAGCGCCTGCTGCAGGAGAAGAGAAAAAAAAAGTGTCTGTCGGGCGATAATGTTGCTGGTGAAAGTTGCTGGACTGGGCATGTGCAGAGAGAGCAGCACTGCAGTGCTGCACAGGGAAGAGTTATGACAAGGCACGTCCACTGCGTTCTCGCAGTTGCTATCCGGAGGTGAGAAGAACTGCAGGTGAATATATCTGTTACAGGTTCATCAACAGTGCTGGTCAGCAAACCTTCTTTCTACCACTTGAAACATTAACCAGAAATACTGTTTCAATGTTCATCGAAAGTTCATTGTCTCATTAATAAACATGTTTATTTGCTTAAGACTGTCATCATGTGACAAGTACACGAGTAACTGTTTTTTTGTTCTGGATGTATTTCATACATTTTTGGTTTATTTTAAGCGTTTTTTAAATATTTTTCCATCCAAACTAAATGATCAAATCCATATAAATGTTGTTTTTTCTGTGTATTTAATGTAAATATATTTATTCCTTTAGGGTGAACTTATGTGTTGATTTAAATTGATCTCAGTTTGTGTGTGTTTGTACAAAACTCTTTTCATTGAAACATTGACATTAGAAAATGAACACACTTTGTTTTTCTGGAGATGAAATCTTGTTTACCACAACCACACCCACTCTGCTGTGATTGGTCAAACATGGAGGTTTGTCACCGCGCATCATCAATCCAGGAAGTCTTCACCTCCAAGGGACTCGTTGTATAAACAAAGCGGGCGTGATTACAGCTGGCTGGAGGAGTGAAGCCATTATTGTGTCATAATGGACTCTCGTAACCTCTCCTTCGCCCAGATTTCAGAGCAACTTTATAAAGTAATAAGTTCAAAAAAACATGGTCATGATAAGGGACTTGATTTACTGAGATAAAGGGTTGAAATGTTTTAAATTGGACTGTTTAAATGAGAGAGTTCAAGGTTCAAGGTCAGGAGCAAGGTCAGTTTAGAGGGATGTGGAAAAATAAGCCAGCATGATGGACTGTAACAGCTAGAATAAAGAAAAATAAGAGCAAAAATCAATACATACTCTTAGTTGGATTTGAAAGACAAAAAGTCAATTTATTAAATATTAATTTGTTAATTATTTATTCCGTAATTTGGACACTTTGTTTATATTTTGATTTACACAGGATTGTAACATAATTTTGTTGAACCACAACAATAATAATAGTAACCGTGTGTCTATAAAGACTACAAAATGACATATGTATTAATTGGAAACCCTTAATTTTATTGATTTTCTTATATAGTTTCTTCATGGGAAGAAAGTTTATCTGGCAGCACAGGGGAAATTTTATTAATAATAATAATACATTTTATTTGTATTGCACTTTTCTTCATACATGACCTCAAAGTGCTACAGTAGAGTTTAAATTAAAATGTTAAAGATTAAAATAGTTGTATTATATTTGTATGAATCCTGCTTTGGATAATTTATTAAATTATTAAATTCAATATTATTAAATTAAGTCATTAAGTTCATTATTTAAATTGATTTGTGGTAGTAAAAAGTGCAATTATTTTTCCTTTGTATCCCTTTATTTGTGTTATTTCATTTGATCTGTTCTTTATAATTTGAACTTTGTTCTTTTTATTGCTTTTATGAAACTATTGTTGGCTGTGAACTGGTAACTCAAAAATGTGTCAGAGTGCTACAGTAGAGTTTAAAAAAAAGAATAAAAACAAGATAAAAGGTAATTTTCAAAACCAAGAATCACAGTATTAGATATTATATTATATAAATATGTATCCTTTAAATCGATTTATGATTGTGAAAAAGTCAATTCATTTATCCCTCACTTTGTATAATTTTCCTGTTTATTATATTATTATGAATACTACTTTAAATAATGTATTAGAATTATTAAATGAATGATTTAAATCGATTTGTGGTTGTGAAAAATCCAATAATTTTCCTTTGTATCCTTTTCCTGTTTATTATATTATTATGATTCCTGCTTTAAATAATTCACTAAAATGATTAAATTAATGATTTAAATCGATTTGTGGTTGTGAAAAAATGCAATTAATTTTCCTTTTTATTCCTTTCTTTGTATCCTTTTCCTTTACATTATACTATTTGAATCCTGCTTTAAATAATTCATTTAAATTAAATTAAATTGGTGACAAAGAAAAAGTAAAAGGAAAGAAAAATAGCAATTAGTGTAGCAAATTTAATCTTTTCTTTGTGTCACTACAACAGGGTTTAAGGAAGAATCTTCTGGCTCGTGATGAAACTAAAGTGTGGAAGTGGAAGCGACACATAAACTAAACTGGATCCTCGTCAACAAAACACACACTTGCGAGCCTGAACGATCCTCCTTCATGTCACACATTGTTCTTTCTGGGTCATAATGACTTGGCAAGCGTCACATGTTCATGATGTTGTGGCTCCAAAAGGAAAAAGGAGTGAGTGTGTGATTTGCAGGGAAAAACGACAGCGAGTCGTCGCTGGAGCCGAAGGACGGTTCCTGTCTGGAGCTGCTGAGGCGTCCGAACAGGTGGTGAATAAACGGCACGGCGTGTTCACCTCGCAGTCGTGACGCACCCTGCTATCTGAAAGCTGTCATCCATTTTGTGGGCAACAATGAGGAGAGGAAGAGATGGGGTGGGGTGGGGATCTGTTGGATGAAAGAGCCACCTAGTGGCGTGACCGGGAACTGCAGCAGCAGCAGCAGGCATGTTTTCTGCTGTCGTGGCCATGCTGGAGCAGATCTTTAGATGGTTTTCTGATGACTGTAATGAGAACGAGGTGACAGGTTCTATAGGATAAAAGCATTCGAATGGACATAAAGTGTAAAATGGAGTGACATAAAAAAAGGTGTGAGCTCACCCGGCGTAAGCGACACCACAGAACTCTTGTTTCCACTCAGATATCCTTACGGACGCCTCGCCGGCTCCGGTGTCCCACATTCTTGTCGCGTCACTCTGAATTTGAGGGGGAAACCGAAGAGCTCCTGGAGAGACGTCGGTGTAAATAAACAGTGGTTGGAGTCCGGCCTTGTCGTCCTGCCTCAAGGTCAATCAAAGGTCAAGGTCGGACGGCGACACACGGGAGTGATTTTGACCTCAAATAAAGCAATTTAAAGAACAACTTTATGTATAAACATGTCAGTTCACTGTTTATTGTGTACCTGTGTGGAATATCCAGAAATATTATCTATAAAACAAAAGGTCAAAAATAATCACAAAACACATTTTCACTTAAAGAAATGTTTAACATCATGTGCAAAGTGATTTTCACCTAAAGTTTTAATGAAATCATATATGTATCCATATTTTTACTCACCATACTTTATCGATATTCTATTTTTTTGCTATCATGGGTAACTATTTTATTTATTTATATCTAATTTATGCCTTTAAAATAGTCATATCTTCATTTTAGGAATTTTTCTCTTCTTCTTTTATTGGATCATTTTTGGAAAATATAGTGTTTTTATGTCCTATTTTAAATTATTGTTCATGTTTCTAATATTACACAATAAAATATAAACTTTAGATGTTTAGTTATATTTTATGATCTCATTGTCAAACTGTTTTCTCAACAAAAATAATTCAATGAAGTGTAACTAAAACAATGACATATTTTATTCGCATTTAACATGTAAATGTTCACAGCTTTTATTTATTTTGGTGTTTCAATTAAACTTCTGGCCACTAGATGGCAGTACTCATTACGTCCTCTACGGCTAAAGGAACAACGAAAATCCTGTAATATCCCGGTGATGACTGAGGACAAGAGGATACAGTTGACTCCAGCTGCTATTAAAGCTGATGTTTGGGAATGTTTTGGATTTAAATTATATTAATTAAACCAAAAGATTACGAGAATTATGCAAGTCTATCAAAATATAACATATCGATTTGTATCATAAGTTAAATATATCGTATCGTGAGTAGAATATATTCTGAAATTATTTTATCGGTACAGACCTGAATCCATAATACATTTTTGTGATGGCCGGCTCAAAAACAAAGGCATTAAATATAGAATTATCGGAAGTAGGAACTTAATTTTTTACATAATAATGTTGTGAGCAAAAAGTTAAATAATAATTCCAGTGGTGAGTATTTCATAGTTTTTGATGAACTTGACTGATGAAGAAGTTCTGTCCTTTTGAAGATGAATAGTCTAAATTAAGTAAATCTCAAATTAGGTACACTTTAAATACTGCATTTTTTTTTTGAGACAGAAGAACATTTTAATTTAAAAGCCTGTGTCTGAAATCCTGTCTATCTCTGGTAAAGATGTTTTCACCTTTTTCATTATTGGTGATTATTAGTGCATTTTTAAGGCTTTATAAAAGATGTCGTTCCACTTTATAACCACCTACAGCTACTAACAGTAAAACAATGTTTATTATAATTGGTTAAATAAGGAATTCATTAATTTTAAATCCAGCTTTCATATTGTTTAATGACACTAAAGTACAGGATGACTTAAAGAGCTTAAAGTAAAGAGTGAACTGTGTATTTTGTTATTACAAATAACCCTGTATTTGACTCACAATTGGACCAAATTTGTTACGAATAAGATGCTAAAGTAACTATTTTTCGCCACTCTGTGTAAAGCTCTTAAAGTGAGGTGTAATATTTAATAAATGTTGTTATATGCCAGACATTATTATTACTCAATAACTTCTTTTATAAAGCTCTAAATACTTTAATAGGTTTCATTATACACAAGACCTTCAAAGACACAATCCAACACCTGGTAATACTGTAACTGTAGTTCAAGATTGGTGAGTCATATTTATATTAATAGTATAAGATATTATTAATTATATTTAATAGTGTTAAATATAACAAGTCTTTTTGATAAATATGTGTAGTTCTTATAGTCTGTATCCTGTAGAAGGAAGGATGAGAGGAAGTAAAATGTGATTATAATGCTGTATTCAAAACATTAATTATCAGAAAACTTGTATTATTTCAAACACAAAACTGGAATTTCTCATGGCAATAAGAATACAAAAATAATGAAATAAATATAAATGATAAAAAAGGAGAATAATAAAATAAAATAATACAACAAAATACAATATTGAGAGGTTAAAGTCGTACGAAAATAATTTAATTACGAGAAAGATAAAAAATGAAAATAAAATCAGAATATAACCGCAGTTCAAATATATACTTTTTATTTTATTATTATATTATTTATTAAAATACCTAATTGTTAGATTTAATGTGTGCGAAAATAATTTATTACTAGATTAATAAAATAGAATATTATGACTGAAATTATTTTTTATTTTATCACAAGATTAAACTCGTACGAAAAACATTTATTACGAGAAAAATAAAATAAAATAAAATAAAAAAGCATTAAATAAAATTAAATAACAGAATGTTAGGGTTGTTCAAAAATATATATTTTTTAATTGTACTACGAGAAAAAGGCGTATAATGTACATTTCTTACGAGATTAAAATCATTCAAAATACCTATTTGTAAAATGAAGATTAATAAAATAAAATATTATTACCGAAGCATTAGGGCCACTTAAATAAATCTTATTTTATTTTATTACGAGATTTAAATCGTAAAATATAAAAGTATTACGAGATTAAAAATATTAAAATTCGATTCAATTCAATAAAATGATGGAGTCATGTTTTTTTTCAAACTTTAACAAGAATAATATGAAAATAATATATTACGAGATTAATAAAATAAAATATTATGACTGAAACATTAGGGCCACTCAAATAATTTATTACGAAAAAAAATAATATAAAATAAAAAATAAAATAGTATAAAATAAAATCACACAATTTTAGGGCCGTTAAATATTTACTTTTTAAATTTAATTACGAGGCTAAAGTCTTATTATATAAATGTATAACGAGATTTAAAATATTAAAATGAAATTCAATGAAAAGACGAGTGTAAGTGCCAAGTTCCAAAAAATTCTATTTTGTATTTTATAACAAGATTAAAGTCGTATGAAAAAAATATATATTACGAGATAAATACAATTAATATTTAAATAAAATAAAATTGAAGACACTCATCAATATGGGATTACAGTTTTATAATATATATGTATTGTGAGATTAAAGCTGTACAAAAATAATTAAATTAAATTAATTAATTAATTAAATTCACGTTATTCACGTTTTATATCTATGGTTTTTTTTCCAGTTAATTTAATTCTAATGTGTTCAATCTTAATATATAATAAATATAAATACATTTAAATATTTAAATAAAATTTAAAAACAATTATACGGCCAGAGTATTGGGGCCAATTAAATAATTTGTATTTTTTATTTTATTAAGGTAAGGTAAAACTTTATTGATCCCTCAGGAGGTCTCCTTCGGGATATTGTTTACAAGGTTAAAGTCGTACGACAATAATTTATTACGAGAAAAATAACATAAAATAAAAATAAAAACCTATAAAATAAAATCGCACAATGTTAGGGCCGTTAAAAATTTACTTTTTAAATTTTATTACGAGGTTAAAGTGTTATAATATAAATGGATTCATGGATTCAAAATATTAAAATAAATTAAAATGAAATTCAATGAAGTTTTTGCCATTCCAATAATTTCTATTTTGTAATTTATAACAAGATTAAATTCGTATGAAAATAATATATTACGAGATTATTAAAAAATAAATATTTAAATTAAATAAAATCGAAGACACTCATCAATATGAGAATAAAGTTGTGTAATATACATTTATTGTGAGACTAAAGCTGTACAAAATAATTTAATTTAATTGAATTAATTAATTAATACAATTCACGTTATTCACGTTTAATATCTATGGGTTTTTTTTTCAGTTAATATAATTCTAATGTGTTCAATCTTAATATATTTTAAATATAAATACATTTAAATATTTAAATAAAATTTAGATATAATTATACGGCCAGAGTATTGGGGCCAATTAAATAATTTGTATATATATATTTTTTTTTATTACAAGGTTAAAGTCGTACGAAAATAATTTATCACGAGAAAAAAAACATAAAATAGAAAGAAAATAGTATAAAATAAAATGAATTAAAATCACACAATATTAAGGCCGTTAAATATTTACTTTTATTATGAGGTTAAAGTCTTATAACATAAATGTATTCATGGATTCAAAATATTAAAATAAAAATTCAATTCAATTCAATTAAGTTAGTGCCATTCCAATAGTTTCTATTTTTTGATTTATAACAAGATTACATTCGTATGAAAATAATATGTTACGAGATTAATAAAAATAAATATTTAAATAAAAAAAAAATCGAAGACACTCATCAATATGAGATTAAAGTTGTGTAATATACATTTATTGTGAGACTAAAGCTGTACAAAAATAATTAAATTTATTTATTAAATTCACATTTTTCACGTTTAATATCTATGTTTTTTTTTCAGTGAATCTAATTCTAATGTGTTCAATCTTAATATATAATAAATACAAATACATTTAAATATTTAAATAAAATGAAATGAAATTCAATTAAGTTAGTGCCATTCCAATCATTTATATTTTGTAATTTATAACAAGATTAAATTCGTATGAAAATAATAAATTACGAGATTAATACAAATAAATATTTAAATAAAATAAAATCAATGAGATTAAAGTTGTGTAATATACATTTATTGTGAGACTAAAGCTGTACAAAATAATTTAATTAATTTATTAAATTCACATTATTCACGTTTAATATCTAAGGTTTTTTTTTCAGTGAATCTAATTCTAACGTGTTCAATCTTAATATATAATAAATACAAATACATTTAAATATTTAAATAAAATAAAATGAAATTCAATGAAGTTAGTGCCATTCCAATCATTTATATTTTGTAATTTATAACAAGATTAAATTCGTATGAAAATAATAAATTACGAGATTAATACAAATAAATATTTAAATAAAATAAAATCAATGAGATTAAATTTGTGTAATATACATTTATTGTGAGACTAAAGCTGTACAAAATAATTAAATTAATTTATTAAATTCACATTATTCACGTTTAATATCTAAGGTTGTTTTTTTTCAGTGAATCTAATTCTAACGTGTTCAATCTTAATATATAATAAATACAAATACATTTAAATATTTAAATAAAATAAAATGAAATTCAATGAAGTTAGTGCCATTCCAATCATTTATATTTTGTAATTTATAACAAGATTAAATTCGTATGAAAATAATATATTACGAGATTAATACAAATAAATATTTAAATAAAATAAAATAAATATGAGATTAAAGTTGTGTAATATACATTTATTGTGAGACTAAAGCTGTACAAAATAATTAAATGAATTTATTAAATTCACATTATTATTATCACGTTTAATATCTAAGGTTTTTTTTTCAGTGAATCTAATTCTAATGTGTTCAAGCTTCAGTCGCGAGGGGACAGCAGAGGCGTCTATCGCGCGAGCCCTCGCGTCAACTGATCCAGTTTGATTGACAACTTCCGGGTTCAAAAAGTTGCAGAAGAGAGTGAAACTAAAAAAAAAAAAAAAAAGGAAAAAAAAGAAAGGATGAGAAGCTGAAAGAGGAGTCAATGGAGGAGAAGGAGGAGGAGAGGAGGAGGAGGAGAGGAGGAGGAGGAGAGGAGGAGAGGAGGAGGAGAGGAGGAGGAGAGGAGGAGAGGAGGTGGAGAGGAGGAGGAGAGGAGGAGGGTCACAACTGTTCCTGACCGAAGCACCGACGAAGCTCCTCATTCCCAACATTCCCGGTGCAGGACTAGCGAGGAGGAGATGGTCCTCGGACGGAGCGGAGGTCCTCTGCTGCTCACCGTCACCTGCCTCTACTTCTCCGGGGGGCTGCTGTGGTCGCACCCGGAGGACGATGCTGCGAACGGGTGAGAAAAGAAATCCTTCTCAAACATTCCTAAAGTAAAAAAAAACGTATTTATTGTGGATTCATTGATCCTCAGAGATGAATGTTCCGAGGGGAACATCTCCACCACCAGGTATCCCTGCGTCAAGTCCTCAGGTGAACTCGCCACTTGCTACAGGTGAGTCACATTTGTTTGTATATATATTTAGAGTTTGAATGAAGTGATAGAATATTGTCATTCAGTAGGAATGTTTGTAAAAACTTAAAGATTATTTGATTTATATGACGATGATTCCAGTGATTTAATTTCACTGGGATAAATATAATTTATAGTTTATTAAAACAAGTGTAAATGCACTTATTTTTGGTCAAACTCCTTAAAGTGACAATTCAACTGAAATTCACACTTAATTTCTACTCACCCTCATGTCCACTGAGGGTTGGGGTTATGTATTTTAAAATAAACTGAAACTGAAACTGATATGTATATATATATATATATATATATATATATATATATATATATATATATATATATATATATATATATATATATATATTAGTGATGGTCTGACAAAGCTTCATGAAACAGTGTCATGTTGTTCAGAGGTCAGTAGGTGGCGCCACTAGTTTAAAAATAATGTTTCATTAGAACAGTTGTTTAAAACAGAGGAAAAAAGTGCAGAGACGCCATCTAGTGGACTCAGAAGATAATGACACTGTTTCATGAAGCTTCATCAACACATCACTACCATCTAGTGGACTCTGAAGATAATGACACTGTTTCATGAAGCTTCATCAACACATCACTACCATCTAGTGGACTCTGAAGATAATGACACTGTTTCATGAAGCTTCATCAACACATCACTACCATCTAGTGGACTCTGAAGATAATGACACTGTTTCATGAAGCTTCATCAACACATCACTACCATCTAGTGGACTCTGAAGATAATGACACAGTTTCATGAAGCTTTATCAACACACCACTACCATCTAGTGGACTCTGAAGATAATGACACTGTTTCATGAAGCTTCATCAACACATCACTACCATCTAGTGGACTCTGAAGATAATGACACTGTTTCATGAAGCTTCATCAACACATCACTACCATCTAGTGGACTCTGAAGATAATGACACTGTTTCATGAAGCTTCATCAACACATCACTACCATCTAGTGGACTCTGAAGATAATGACACTGTTTCATGAAGCTTCATCAACACATCACTAATATATATATACATTAAATTAATCTATATTTTTAAACCAGTTTGTGACTTTTAAATAATAACATATAATGTCAATATTTCAATGAAAAGAGAGTTTTTTTAATTACAAACAGACACAGACTGATGATACAATAGATTCCAACACCACAACAACACACACACAAATACACACATTATTTGAACTTGAACTTTTAAAGTGTATTTGCTTACTTTTATTCATTATTCAGCAGGTTTTTATTTCCAGCAATTATAGCCATTTTCTTCACGTCTAATCTTGAATCTAATCTTCCATGTTGAAAACCACTGGTCCAGTCCATTCCTCAACAATTATAGACACACTTCATGTTTCCCCGAAATGATCGGGTTAGAATATTCAAAGTCAATTTCACTCATTTTCTGAGAACAATAAACTGATTTAGAGTTGGATTATTTTAATCCATTCTTTCTGGCATTATAGGCAAATGTGTGTGTTCATTTTAATGTAGTGAATGATGCCCAGTTGTCATAAGTTGTTTTAAAATGATATCATGTTATGTAGCTGCTCACAGCAGGAGGTTATCAACACCGAGTCTGGTTCAGCTCGAGGTTTCTGCCTTTTTAAAAAGGAATATTTTCCTCACCAATTCATTGAAGATTCACCGATTTTCCCTTCTTTCTAATACAGTCTTACTTCAACTGTAACGTTTCTCAAGATAAAGTTATGATTTGACACTTTAAATGAAATTGCATTGAATATATTTAAGTTAAAATAAATAGCAAAGGAGGCAGAAAGAGGAGAGAAGAGAATCCTGCCTCCAAAAACACAGTTATTTCATATTTAATTACGTTTAATATGTCAGAAAAGAAGTGTTAATCAAACAGAGCTGATGTTGCAAATGTGTCAGGAGAGTTAAATGGAGCTGCTGCGAGCGAAGTAGATCAATGGAGCGTTAAATTCGGTGGAAACACAAACTTCAGATCTCATTTAATAATTTTTCTTTTTTTTTAATAAAGTGATGATTGACGCGGTGGCGTGTCCCGACAGATCTTGACTGATGGTTCACCCAAAAGTTAACTTTCTTTCATTTTCTACTCATGTCGTCGAAGGGTTGGGGTTCTTTTCTGAGTAATTATCTCTTTTTCAACATATGGGCTAAAATGTACGTTAATACGTCAGTCGCTATCTCACTTTTCTTTGTCCAAGAAGACACTTCAAATCATCCAAATACCTCCATACTGCTCGTCTGTCACGTCCCTCTTGGATTGAAGCCTCGACATGAGAAATTGTTCTGAAAAAAATGAAGCAAATCTTTATTTTAAGCATGGGTTTCTTTAGCAGAAGCTAACAGGCTAACATGCTACAAAAACAGGAAACACTTTCTCCTCGTGTCTCCTTTCAGTCCACATGTTCAAATGTAACTCAGCAATGTCTTACGTCACCACAAGGGGGCTCCACTGCTCCAGTCTAGGACAACATCCATGTATTTTCTCAACTGATTAAGGATTAATAAGCAGTTTCGCAGTTTTTGTTGTCGACCATATGTAACTGTATTGAGGAATTGGGCTTATTTGGCTTATTTGGCTTCGGTAAAACAAAACTCGGTCCCAGTTTCAATGCCCAGAGGAAAATCAAATAATCCAGACTTGATAACGTTTACACGATTGTCTGGTTTGTGGTAACGACAGGCTTCGCTTGCATTGATATTAACTACGTTCACATCCGGGTTGTGATTTAGTGTCGGACGAAACAGTTTATTCTAGTATTTCTACATTTATGAAGTTTCATTGAAACACCACTGCCTACAATATTTGCCACAAGTAACATCTTTATTTCAAAAGTAAATAACAAATCATTGCATTATTTTAATGTACACTTAATTGAATAGAAATAAACCAAAATAAAAAACCGTGACCACAAAAAATAACATGATTTAAAAGCAGAAGTTTTTCTGGGCCTTTTTATTTTTAATTGCAAAAAGTGCTTTTGAATATCAATATAGTACCGTGAAAAAATATTGGTGTATCAATCTTTTACCAAAGCTAAAACATGTATCTTGATATTTTTACTATGTTTCATGTAATTTGGAATTGATCTTGTCTAATTATATGAAAGTTCAGGAGCAAGTATCGTAGTCAAGGTATCTGTATCGGTACCGGTTTTCAATTGAATAAATAAACCAAAAATTATCCGTGATTTTAAAAAATAATATGATTTAAAAGCAGAATTTTTTTGGGGGGCCTTTTTATTTTTAATTGAAAAAGTGCTCTTGAATATCAATATAGTACCGTGAAAACATATTGGTGTATCAATCTTTTACCAAAGCTAAAACATGTATCTTGATATTTTTACTATGTTTCATGTCATTTGGAATTGATCTTGTCTAATTATATGAAAGTTCAGGAGCAAGTATCGTAGTCAAGGTATCTGTACCGGTACCGGTTTTCAATTGAATAAATAAACCAAAAATGATCCGTGATTTCAAAAAATAATATGATATAAAAGAAGAATTTTTTTGTGGGGGCCTTTTTATTTTTAATCGCAAAAAGTGCTGTTGAATATCAATATAGTACCGTGAAAACATATTGGTGTATCAATCTTTTACCAAAGCTAAAAAATGTATCTTGATATTTTTACTATGTTTCATGTAATTTGGAATTGATCTTGACTAATTAGCATTGAAAGATCAGGACTAAGTATCGTAGACAAGGTATCTGTACCGGTACCTGTTTCCTATTGTATAAATAAACCAAAAACTATCTGTAATTTCAAAAATAGTTATAGCAAAAAGCAAATTTTGGTCTATTTATGGTTGATCGTGGTCCACGTGCCTTATTTTCTGTTTGTGCTAATCTGCAATAAACACTGTAAGAAAATGTCTGTTTAGATAATTTCAGATTATAAAACATGTGCAGCACAAACACAACAAGTATATTACATCCGTGGAAAATGGATTACAGTCTACAGTGAGTCACCACTTAAAAATATATTTTACACACAGATCATATAAAAACGCTTGATTACGTCATTCATAATATTCCCTACCTGGGTTCAAGCCGAGAGTGACATCCTGTTTGATCCCAAGATCTCAAACACACTTGAAAATAACTGTGTAGGATTACGGTTGTTGGCTCCTGAAGTATGTTTCCCGAGAGCCAGTGTTCGGAGCCAGAGTCTGGGGGCCGCTCACCTGTGTCCCGTCAGCTTCTGGCAAAATACGCAGATTTATGAGCGTAATCCTCATTAGGAAAACTTCATAAATCACATGCTTAATGCAGGAAGTGTCATGAGACTGTCAGCGCCTGAAATATGTTGCATGTTACTGTTTAATATATATTAAATAATACATTAAAATGAATACATTCTTTGCCCTTTAAAGAGAATAAGGTAAAAAGGTCTTGAGGTTTTTTTAATTTTATATCAAGATATTTTATGTGGAAATAATCTAATAAAGATCAAATATTCTGACATTCATTGACCAATTAATACTGTTCCATAAAGATGTTACTTTCTATCTTTCCAACTTAACATTTTTTTATGCTTTGTTTTTATAATTTTGAAAAAAAAATCTATACTCTCAATTCCACTTGCTCCGCAAGTTACCAAAGTATTACTTCACAAGTCAACAAAGTAGTATTACTCAGCAAGTCACTCTAGTATTAGTCTGTGTTGTTGTGATGTTCGGTGTCATCCTTCGTTTGTTGAGAAAAGCAACACATTTCTTTGACTTTCCAGCTCTGAGGCAACTGGAATGATTTTGTCTATGTTGAAATAATCAAACCATTTTTCTCTGTGACTAACCGTAGTATTACTCTGCGTTTCACCATAGTATTTCTCTAAGTCACCATAGTACTCAACGAGTCACAGTAGTATTCCTCCACGAGTTATCGTAGAATTACACAGCGAGACACATTAGTATTCCTCCGTGAGTTACCGTATTACTCTGTGAGTAACAGTAGTATTACTCCACGAGTTACCATATTACTCCACAAGTTACAGTAGTATTACTCCACAAGTCACAGTAGTATTCCTCCACAAGTTACTTTAGAATTACACAGCGAGACACAGTAGTATTCCTCTGTGAGTTACCGTATTACTCCGTGAGTAACAGTAGTATTACTCCGCAAGTCACAGCGTTATTACTCCGGAAGTCTCTGTATTTTTACTCCGTGAGTCCCCCCTAGTATTACACGAATCAATGTAGTATTACTCAACGACTCTCCGTAGTATTGCTCTGCGAATCGCTGTAGAATTATTCTGTTAGTCACCATAGTATTGCTCCGTGAGTCAGCGTAGTATTACTGAATGAGTCACCGTAGTACGACTCTGCGATTCACCGTGGTATTACTGTGCGAGTAACCATAGTATTACTCTGCGAGTCAATGTAGTATTTCTCCGCGAGTCACCATATTATTCTTCCGCCAGTCACCGTAGTATTACTGCATGAGGAGCCTCGCACCGGCAAGCAAAGCGTCATTATATTTATTTTATAATTTATTAATAATCTATTTATGACTGGTTTATGACTTTAAAAAAAATCTATACTCTGAATTCCACTTGCTCTGCAAGTCACCAAAGTAGTACTCTGCGTAACACTGTTGTATTACTCAGCAAGTCACTGTAGTATTACTCTGTGGCTCACTGTAGAATTACTCTGCGATTCACCATTGTATTTCTCTAAGTCACCATAGTACTCAACGAGTCACAGTAGTATTCTTCCACGAGTTACTGGAGAATTACACAGCAAGACACAGTAGTATTCCTCCATGAGTTACCGTATTACTCTGTGAGTAACAGTAGTATTACTCCATGAGTTACCATATTACTTCACAAGTTACAGTAGTATTACTGCACAAGTCACAGTAGTATTCCTCCACAAGTTACCGTAGAATTACACAGCGAGACACAGTAGTATTCCTCCACAAGTTACCGTAGAATTACACAGCGAGACACAGTAGTATTCCTCTGCGAGTTACCGTATTACTCCGTGAGTAACAGTAGTATTACTCAGCAAGTCACAGTAGTATTACTCCGCAAGTCACAGCGTTATTACTCCGGGAGTCACTGTAGTTTTACTCCGTGAGTCCCCGTAGTATTACTCTGCGAGTCAATGTAGTATTACACCACAACTTGCCGTAGTATTACTCTGCGAATCGCTGTAGTATTAATCTGTGAGTCACCATAGTATTGCTCCGTGAGTCAGCGTGGTATTACTGAATGAGTCACCGCAGTATTACTACGCGATTCACCGTGGTTTTACTGAATGAGTCACCATAGTATGACTCTGCGATTCACCGTGGTATTACTGGCGGAGTAACCGTAGTATTACTCCGGGAGTCACTATAGTATTTCTCCGCGAGTCAACATTGTATTGCTCTGTGAGTCTCCATATTATTTCTCCGCCAGTCACCGTAGTATTACTGCATGAGGAGCCTCGCACCGGCAGTAAAGCGTCATTATATTTATTTTATAATTTACTAACAATCTATTTTAAACCATGTATAGAATAAAGATAGTTTCTATGGGAATACAATTTTTTATACTTCTTTATTTATTATCTTTTTGAAATCGTTCATAAAAGCTTGTGATCCTAGAAATTGAATGTACTTGTACTATTCTTTCCACACTCCGTGGAAAAAAGTATCTTTTTTTTTTTTAATATATTTTTTTTACTTTTGATTAAAACAAGGAAAAAATATCTATCAAACACATGTTCGGTGTCATCCTTCGTTTGTTGAGAAAAGCAACACATTTCTTTGACTTTCCAGCTCTGAGGCAACTGGAATGATTTTGTCTATGTTGAAATAATCAAACCATTTTTCAAGGTCATGACGTCAGAGCGTCCCATCTGGCTGAGTGCACTTTACCCATCTTTTAACCAGGCATGTGGATCCTCGAGTCAGAGAGAGAAGCGAAGACGACGAGGAAGAAAACATCTTTGAAAAAGCCTTCTGCTACAAATCAGTGGATGAACCGAGCCCTGGATGACTAACACGCTCAAGCTAGCGTCATTAATAAAGTGTAAATGATTCACATTTTAGCCTTTCACAGGCCAAAAAAAGGAGAATAATCAGACATCCCGCTGGTGTTTTGTAATCCGAATGTGGCTCTTCGTCAGATAACATTCATCACTGGAGCGTTCATCATGTTGTGAAATAGCCTCATTTTTCTCTGTTCTCTGCTCCGGTGATTTAGTCATGAGGGTATCACACGTCACACTCTGCACATTACCTCTCATTTTCAAAAATGTTTCCAGACCACAATTGTGGTTTCTCTGACTCATCATAAAGTTGGATTAGCTGGACGACCCCACAGAGTCTTAACCTTTAGTGTATAAGTGTTTTTTTGCTTTTGAGTGCATGTAGCAGATTTGAGGGGCTTCGGCTTTTTAGTCAGCAGTTATCCCGCTAACTGGTAAATCCTGCTTTGTGCCCGCGGACCCCTGCGGAGCGTATACCTGACAGCAAATCTCTGAGCTTTTGACAACATAAGGCTCTTCAACAAAAGCTGGAGAGATTTTCAAAAACTGTGTATCAAAAGAAACGTATGCTTCATTTATGTTTGTCGTTATCTTCTTAATGTTTTGGGAAAATGGGAAATAGAATGTGGAAACACAATTATTTTCTACATGTGTAAACGAAGCTTCTAACTGTAGTGTAACTGGTTACATGATGGTGATCTTTCTATGGCACTATATATCACCAGATCATTCCGTCTCCTCAAGCTAATCCCATTACAGCAAAGCCCTTCCAGTACAAGTTATCTATTTATTCTTGTAGACCCGCTTCAAATACTAAATTATAGCCAACATAACTGATAAATAAAAGATATTCATTTACCGTATTCTTTTGACTATAGAAGCAATTAAATAAAAATCCAGAGTGCAACTTGTAAGGTTTAATTCTGGTTGTAATCATTGATCTCTAACCAATTTTATGTGATAAACGGTGCTAAAACTGTTGGTAAACTATGAAGCTGAACTGCGAGTTACTGAAGCCACACTCAGAGAGTTACCATAGTACTATTGTGAGAGTCACTTAAGTACTATTGTGAGAACCACGTACCACCCTCGTATTACTCTGAAAGTCACCTTAGTATTACTCTAAAAGTCACCAAAGTATCACTCTGAGCATCACCGAAGTATTACTCTCAACGTCAATCTAGTAATCCTCTGACATTCGCCATGGTAGTACTCTGAGAGTTACGGTACTATGACTCTGAAAGTAACAGTAGTATGACTCTGAGAGTCACCACAGTACTATGGTGAGAGTCACCATAGTACTATTGTGGAGTCATGTAGTACTATTGTAAGAGTCACCGTAGTACTATTGTGAAATCACTGTAGTACTATTGTGAGAGTCACTGTAGTATTACTATGAGAGTCACCTTAGTATTCATTACATTTAAACATGTAAACGTTTACCCGTGTAGATCTGGACTCCCCTGAACTTAAACCCGACATATATTCAAAGCTAATGAAAGTACTAACATTGATTCAACATAAAAGTAATGTCTTGCTTAGAATTACAATTTAATGCATTTCTTGTTAGTAAACAGAATAATACAAAAATGGATGATCTTTTTTGTGATGGGCTGACGAAGAAGTGATCTACGAACGTCTGCACGATGTATGGCCTCTCACTGCTGCTGACTCCTCCAGCGAAAAACCTAAAAACTTGATTTGCTCAAAGAAAATGACTTAAATGGGGGTGCACGCAGTGGTTAGCGCAGTCAAGAAGGTTGCTGGTTTGCTTCCAGGCGAGGCCAACTTTTGACCCTTCTGTGTGGAGTTAGTATGTTCTCCCCTTGTTTACTCCGGGCACTCCGGTTTCCTCCCACAGTCCAAAAACATACAGAGGTTGATTGAGAACTTGGTGAAACTGTCCGTGGGTATGAGTGTGTGTGTGAATGGTTGTCTGTCTTTGTGTGTCCTGCAACAGACTGGCATCCTGTTCAGGGTGTCCCCTGCCTCTGGCTCAATGACACAGGGATAGGCTCCAGTCTCCCCGCGACCCCCACGAGGGATAAAGTGGTAGAAAATGAATGAAAATAACTAAAATAGTCTTCCATGTGATCCAGTTGGCGAATGTTTTGTTATTCGTCAGTCAACCACTCTCTCAAGGCACTGAATGAAAAATGAAAAATGCCGAACTTCACTGGTGAAACAGTCACCACAGCGTTTGTTGATCCCCAGTTCTCAAATGTGAGTCTTTGTCTAGGAATTAGAGTTCGTCTTCAGCCAAGACGACTCTTGAATCATGGTAGTAGTTTTACCGAATTGATTGCTGGCTGTGTTTCTGATGGAGTCATCTGAAATGAGCTCCTTGGCAGAGGTATGTAATATCAGACAGAGTTTTGAGTGTTGACTTGTGCTTGTGATGATTCACATATATTTCATCAACGTGGTTAGAAGAAATAATTGACACCACAAACAGCTGAAGGATTTATTTTGTCGAATCGTTTCGTCCAAACTTTCAAAGACAAAGACTAATATGTACTTTTCTTGCACTGACAATATTTGTATTTGTATTCACATTGTGAGTACGATGGGAATGACGTTGTATATTTTTGTATTGATAATTTTAGGCTGACCACCCAACCACTTTAGTAAACAAAGGCTGCTTCATTCTAACGTCTATTATTTTCACTTTAGACGATTTTGTTGATCTCTTTTCTACACAGACTGACAAAGGTTTGTGTTGTTAATTTTAAATAGTTATTTGTTTGGTTTTCTAAAAGTTGGGTCCCAGGCCTCCATGTTTTCCTTGTATGTCTTAGAGAAAAAACAATCCGTTTCCCAGGACAACAGAAATACATTTTCTCTCAGGCATATCCTTGGACTTCCAGGTCGACGACCCTGGAATCATCATTGATACCTGAAGTACAGTTACAATATAATTATGTGGTATTGATTATAAAAAAGACAAATTAAATACATTTTTCAGCTGAGTCAGTAGAATTGACCTTTGACCAAAAATGAGAGTAACAAAGGTCGAACGGTACAAGGAGAACATTATTTCAAGGTCACCTCATGATATTTCAACACTTAGTAAGGACTTCCAGGACCAGTATGACAAAATACAATTGCACAAAGAGAACCAAATATTTGACAAAAAATAATTGAGTTTACACCATTGCATTATTTTCGATTAATTAAAATCTGTCAATTGTAATCATTTATTATTTTAATATTTCCATAGACTGGCTCCTCTTCCCTGACCGACTTTATCAAAACATGGTCTGTCTGTGGAATTGCCACCAGGGCCTCAGTTCGTGGAGACTTGTTAGGTGCCTCGCAGGTGCCCTACTTTTAGGAGGCCCACATTTGCAGTCATTGGAACTGAATATTGAAATGATTTACCCTCTCAACATAAGACGCCCACAACCACGTGTCCTTAAAATGCCTCCTGAAAAACCGAATGAAATAAAACCAAACCTGTCTCAGTCAGTAGATTTTCCACATAGTTTTGTTTTTGTTTCTGTCTTTGTTTTGTCTTCTGTCAAATGTCACCTACTGACTCCTTTAAGAAACATCTTAGGACGTTTCTATTTGTTCAGGCTTTTCCTTGATTTTCTGGAACTCCTGTGTTGTTCTCAGTATTATCTTGATCTTTAAAGTATATACTTTTTTGAGTATTGTTTTGATTGTTTAAGCGCTTTGTGACCCTGGTCTGGAAAAGCGCTATATAAATAAATATTACTAACTTACTTACTTGGGGACTTAAAAAAATTATAATTGTTGCTACAATCTGGAATTTTACATCCGCAATGGTTGAAGTCGTTCATCAATATACATTGTATTCTATATCAAATAATACAAACATTATAACGAACAAAGTACAAAAAGCATCTGTGAGAATTAAAAAAATAATAGAATAACTCTGTAAATAAGAGTCAACCGATGGACTAATTATAAAAGCAATGTATAAGATGTACATGGATTTGACTCGTAAAGGAAATTAACTAAAGGGTTTATGAACTATCAGAAAGCAAAGAAAAAAAAACAGGTCTAAATCTAGAACACAGAAGTACTTCAGATAGTATCTGTACTGTTTTTCTAAAACTTGTTCTTCAGAAACCATTTTGTGACTCTTAGATATCGTGGACCACTGCAATAATCACAAGATATGGTCCACGTGAACTACTAGCTCATGAAAACCTTTTGTAATCATTCCTCAGTGAAAAAAAAAGAGATTATGTTGACCTTGTATTCACAAAGTCTGCTCTCTGACCCACTGCTCTCTTCGGCAGTTACACAATTATGGTGTGTAATCGGGTGCTTTGTTATGTTTCCAAGTAGTTGGGCTGGTACCGAGCATTTTGTTGCGCTCAAAACTCTTCTTTCTGCTCTTCGACTCTGGAATTCAAAGGAAAAAAGTTAATCCCCCTCATAGATATCGCTCTAAAATATCCTGGCCGGGTCCAAACAACAGTGTTTATGCGTCAGGACGTTACCGTAACAGCGCGCAAATCAACTTCATTGGTATTTTTGGAGACATAGTTGCTCTACTCTTCATCCCCCCGCATAGTCATTGTTTATTTTCATCCTGAAAGTTGTCATAAATAATTCAGATGTTCCTCTTACTGCCAAACAGGAAGTGATTTAATGCTTCATCAGCAGATAGAGTCCAACACAGAGTGGGTCCAATTTTTTTTTTCCCTCAATGATTACTTTAATCTGCTTATTCAACCTGGCAACAACAGCCAAAGGCCGTATTTCCCTCAATTCACAAATCTGCTTTTCACATTGACTTTTTTTCTTTGCACCGAACAATTACCGTTTGAGTCGGACTGGTGTCTCCATCGTGAGTTTGAGAGGCTTCTACCTACAAACTGCAGCTGTCTATCCTGTGATAATGCCGGGATGAAGTATATGTTTTGGCAAAAGCTTCAAACCATAGTAGGCGTGACATTTGGATGTGTTTCTGGCAGAGTAAAGCCAGGCTACCGCTTGTCAAATCCCCTGAATGTTAAGCTCAGAAGTAACTCTATGGAAAGTATATGATTAGCATCTCTCTCCGTGGACCAGAGATCTGTGCTTCTAATAAAAAAGACGCTCAGGTGCAACTCGATACTTTCTCGTAGAGCACAGCTGTTTGATATTCTTTAAGCATCCATGAGATGAAAATGTACATTAAGTACCTTTTTGGCTCCGCATTTTACTTTCGCTTGCTTTGACATATTTCATCTGATATATAAAAAAACAGTCATCCAGCTTCGTTCGTCAAGACGTTTTTATAAGAATTACTTAAAACGTTCCTATAAAAGTTTTGGGTCGAGCAAGATTTATTCTATTAAACTTAAGAAATTGGCTCTTTATTACTGACTAATCTGACATTTAGTTTACAGAAGGTGATTTTTACTCAAAATGTTACAGTCTTTGAAGATGGGATTGGAGGCTTTATTTTAATTAATTATATTTGAGTCATTTGTCTTAATTAGAGTTGAACGATTATAGAAAATAATCTAATTATTTTTGTTCTAAACATTGTGATTAAATATACGATTATATTTTCAATGTCCTCGTTTTTCTCTAACACAATAAATAATTCACTTTATAGTAAAATGTATTTCCTTGTGATTGTTAAGATAAAGTTATCAAGCCATTTTTAAGATAAAAAAAAAGCTTTCAAATAAATTGCAATAAAGGGAAGTTTATTTAGTTACTTTAATTACACACACTAATTAAACTAATTAATTTATACTAATTAAAAAATCCTCCAAAAACGTGCTTAGATTGTAATGTCCTTTGCGCTATAATTATCGCATTTTTCAATATCGCGATTATACTGCAAATTCGATTAATCCTTCATCCCTAGTCTTAATAGCATTTTTTACCACACCATCAAATAGATGTAATGGTTATATGATCTGTATTATTATTCATTATTATATGACATTTGTGGGAAAATTACACAGAATTTTAAAGATATATTTCTCCATTGGGACAGAATATTTGGTGCATTTACAACATGATAAGATGCACATCAATATTTTATACCTTGTGTACATTGTTACGATTTTATTTTGGTGATCGTGATTTTGTTTTGTGTCATGGTGGATCTTCAGTTTTTCAGGTTTTTTTAGCCGTAAGAAATGCCAAAATAAAACAAATAAAAAAGTGTATTTTTTGCCAAATATTTTCAATCACAAGGCAAAAGCGTTGAAATGAAAATTACTCAAAATATTATTTAATTGTCATGTTTTTTTAAATAAGCGAAATGGTCATTGTCTAAAGCTTTTTAACATCCAACAATGTTACCTTGTTCTTAATCAAATATTTGATTATTAAAATTAAATCTATTCAATCACTTTCTACCAATGACTCTCTTATCCAGGGGGACACCCTGGACAGGACGCCAGCCTGTCACAAGGAATACTTGGACTGTAACTTACTGGAATTGTGCCAAAATGTAGTAAAATTGTACATATTTGTACTAGGGTTGTCCAAAGTATCGAGACTGAAAAGAGGATTGATACTAAAATGTTGTATCCGGACATGATACTCATTTTCAATAGCATCGAAACTTCTTATCATGGTTTGTTTTTGCACAACTATTTTTAACATAAATATTTAACGTGTGGTTATGTAAATGAGGTAGCAGAGGTTATTTAATTTATTTGAAATTTGGGGGTCTTTTGTCCTGGTGGTAATGAAAATGATATAAATTGTATATTATTTCCATCAGTAATATCAGTATCGAGTTCAACGTTTTAGTATCTTGGCAACACCAACCTTTACACATTTTGAATTTGCTCAACGTCCAAAGACTTTATTGAAGAATTTTTAATAGTATAATTTCTGGTTTTCAATATTTCCCCTGTCTCTAATATTTAGTTACAGTAAACGCAGGTTATCAGATTGTAGCTCAGGAGCCCGTGAAAGTATTCACTGATAACGGCGCAGCTTGTTTTTGGGGTTGAAAGTGAAGAAAAACTAGCATATGCACAAAACAGTCAACGGTGCCAACAACGAAACAAGTCGGTTCTCGCTCTCTTGTTTGAAGGCAGCCGCCTCGTTCAGGGAAATGATTATACATAATCACATCTGGGATTACTATCAAAATGTTTTGGGTATACTCGCAACCA
Source organism: Callionymus lyra (assembly GCF_982586985.1). Taxonomy (NCBI): domain Eukaryota; kingdom Metazoa; phylum Chordata; class Actinopteri; order Syngnathiformes; family Callionymidae; genus Callionymus; species Callionymus lyra. The sequence continues at coordinate 7,020,936 of NC_141822.1, forward strand.
TAAATTGTTTTTAGGCAAGAGTAGCATAGTGAGCTAATACAGTTTACCATTTTTAAAAAAAACTCATCTCTTCGGACTAATAAATTATTCGTCCGAAGAGCTGGGAATAAGTCCAAACTGTTTCTCAACTTGTGGAAAATATGTTTCAGGACTAGTCCCAGTTGTAAAACAGGCTAATAATAGCGCCGTTAAATGCTACTTAAAACAGAAGTTGTTTGCCTAATTGATGCTGTTCAGAAGCTGCCAGTGAAATATTGCACATTTCTTCTCTTGCAAATGCACTTGACACATCGTTACTTTAAACCGAGGCCTGTCGTGGCAGGAACTCCGACATCTGGTTTCCATACATGATCAGAAAGTATGAAAACGCCGGACTACTGTAGATCCTGTTACACGACAGCTGTTACTCTCAAAGATCAAGAGAGCGAGAGAAGCCGTCACTTCAGAATCTCCCGATCCTGGATGGATGTCGTGGTAGTCCGCTCACATGTGCGAGCGATTCCCCGACTCGCACTTCACAGAGATATGAATCGGGGATTCAAATTCACAGTTTGCAGGACGATTACTTCGGCTCTTATCAGTTCATCGAGGAAACGAAAACCTGAAAAGTTAAATGTTTCTGCGTGCAAAAGACGTTTCATTCTTGTGGAAACTTGCAGCCCAGAGAGCCAAAAGGAAAGAGAAGAAAAAGTATTTCAATAAGGTATTGTTGAGTCTGAGTTTTTATTAGTTACTAAAGAGAGAATAAAAAGGATTGTTGTTTATATATTTTGTAAATTGCGATGTGGAGAGAACAGTTGCTGCGGCAAACATTGATTGGAAATAATTAAAGACAGAAATTAAGCCAAGAGTTTCTCTTAAAGGACTAATGTCTCAAATAAATCTTTGACTCTATTTTATCATCAGTGTTTGTTTGTACAAAACTCTCTTTTCATTGAAATATTGACATTAAAAAATGATCTTAAGCCACGCTTTTTTTCTGGAGACAAAATCTTCGTTAACATAACCACACCCACTCTACTGTGATTGGTCAATCACTGAGGTTTGTCACCGCGCGTCATCAATCCCGGAAGTCTCCACCTCCAAGATACTCGTTGTATAAACAAAGCGGGGCATGATTACAGCTGGCTGGAGGAGGAGTGAAGCCATTATTACGTCATAATGGACTCTCGTAACCTCTCGTTCGCCCAGATTTCAGAGCAACTTTATAAAGTAATACGTTGAAAACATGATTACTGCGTCTTGGAGAGTAAGACTTCAACATATGAAACATCTGAGTGAGTAGCCCTTTAAATTTTCATGATTTCAAGTTACGGTTATTTGAATTTAAGAAAATGATAGCAATAATTGTCCTTTATAGTATAAAAAAGACATAAAACATTATGTTGTTCACATTTTTTATTCATATCAAATCTTCTATGGTACTTAAGATAGCAAACGTATAAAAAGGTGTAACTTTTATTTGCTTTCTTTGGCAAGAGAAAGTCATTCTTCGCGCTGCATTGTTGTAGACGTCATATAGAAAAATGTAACATAGAATGAACGATTGAAAAGCAGCAGCTTTTCATCACTTGGCAAAAGTGAAAAATATGTTCTTGACAGTATTGAAAGATGATTTGGTTTTGGCTCACGGCGACATGTTTGAATTGATATTTTACATTTGTACTTCTGACGCATACGACAATTATTGTGACTGAAGTCTCCATTTTTTAATTTATGAGTCTCTCACTAAGGTTTTTCACAATGTGGGGTAGAAACGAGGGAAGTGGGAGGCTCGTATATCGGGTTGAGATCCCGTCACATATTTCACCTTCGTGCCGGGGTGTCAGAAAAACAAATGTTTTGCATCACTTCAGGGGAAACACTTTACATCATTTCGCACTCTATTACATGTCTTTAAAGGAATTGTGAAAAATTGAGACGAGTTTAATCTATCGTGTCAAATGGAAGGGAGGACATGTTGGAGAATTCCATGGAGATGGAGCAACAATAAACATCCTCTTGACCCCACCCCCCCTTCACTTCCTCTCTGTGATGTCAAATAAGGTTGTAATGTTTTATTCAAGAAGCAGAACTTTCAATTACGTTATAAATATCAATATTTTATGATTCTTGTGTGTTTTCAAATGGATCCTTTTTACTTGTTTTCCACTTTTGTTTCGTTTGGCCGACTCTCATCCATCCATCTCTTTCTTTTTTCCTTCACTGTGGTCACGCTCTGGTCATGCTGTGGGTAAAGACCTGCTGATGTATAGAACACAGGATGAAATGTTTTTCCCACCGTCTATCGTTTATGTACTCACTGAAATCCATGAGTCACTAAAAATGTTTATTTATTTATGTCTTTGAATGTATTTTCTTTCAATTCATATGGTTAAATATTTTATAGGAGTTCACTTAACAAGAGGTGGAATAATAACTAGTCATTAAGTCAAATTAAAGTGAAATGTAGGATTTAAACCCAATTTCACCCCAGTGATCACTCACTAAAGTGTTATTACAAACTAATGAGTTTAAAGAAAGAAACCTTCTGATTACTCTGAATATCCATTTGCAGAAAAACTATTGCTTATTATCAAAGTAACTAAGCAACAAATCACACGTGTATTACGTACATAATTTAACTCATACGTTTCACATTACGATGAAAGAAACAGAAATCTGATACAGAAAACCGGGATTAGAAAATTGCTGGCAGGAAGTCGCTCATTCTTCCCTGAATAAATTGTCACATTAAACGTCTCAACGTGGGTTTCAGTGGGATGTAAATCTAACATGTCTGTTGACATCTAGTGGTGAGTGAATGGTTCTGCGCCGACCAACAGACCGCTACTAGAGTTACCAAAAAAAAGGGTGTCTTTTTGTTTTTTGTGGGCTTTTCTATCATTTGTGTAGTTTCTCTACTGTTTCATTGTCATATTTCAACGTTGTTTACAAGGCATACGCTGCTTTTCAATGAGTTATTGTGTTGTTGCATTTAAAACCCATTTTAAAATGAACTTTTTATATATTTTTTAATCCCATATATGTTCAAAGACTTGAGACTGAGCAGTAGAAATGCCCTGATCAGACTCTTTCACAGATTAGGGGGATTGAAACTAGAACTAAAATATTGGATTCAATAAATAAAACTGCTGATCCGTTGCATTAAGAGAGTCCAAGTGTCTTAAATATCTGCTCAGGAAGCTTCCTTAGAGTGGTTGTTCCAGTCATGTCCTCCCTATATTATACAAGCAAAAGATGAAAAGTAGATATTTTAATATATATATATATTTAATGATTTTTACATAAATGTTTACCTTCATGTTATTTCTGTTTAAAACGTGCCATTCCGACCGACAACCCTTGAGTCGATCATTTCCTTGCCTGAATGAACCGACCAATGGAAGCTTCATGAAGGCATCATTTCAGTTTATGTCCGGACGTGCGATCACGAAGAACGCTGTTTGCTCAATAGTATTGATCTGACTTTTATTTATTTACCAGAGAGGCGTTCCAGTTGTGTAGCTTTAATTGATTGTTCATCGACCGACAACACTTCGTCAATTGTAGTCAGTATGGATTTCCCTGTAGTTACTGATGGGAAAACAAATTGAGGTCAAATACAGGTTAAGAATATAAGATATATAGAATTATACCTAAAAGCTTATGTCAATAGCAGGCTTGTACTTTATGCTACATTACCCGTCTGTTGTAAAACGGCGGTTTTAAAGCCACTGTCTACTCAGTTTTGGAATTCGTTTTTTGCTTCATCATCACAATTTCGGACCAATTTGAATAATAGAATTTCAATCATAATCTCTATTCAGTAGATTCATACGTCCCTCGCCATATCGCAGTTAATTCTATGGTCTTGCTGTTTGGCATATACATGTTTTTGCATACAGTACTGAAGTACTATTTCAATATATTGTAATGAAATATATTGGGAAGTCACCGTTTTGTAATACACATGATTGCAACATTATGACCCGATGAAAACTGTAACTTTCAAATGAAAAGTTGGATTTATTTCAAGCCTCATGTCCTCTAAATGTTCAGCGAATCTGGCAGTTATCGCAAGAAACCCTTAACATGTATTTTAATATTGAAAAAAATCATCAACGGTTACTATCATTTCGGTATTTGGCATAAATCCCGCAATAAACAATATATATTAACCTGAGCTCCGGACCTAAACATACCGAACATGTCTATTGTACAGAATATTCCATTTTGTTATCTACAGTATGACATTGGACAGCGAGTCGGGTTCATTTCTCATGAATTTGAAAGTATATTTTTTGCTTTAGGACAAGAAATGTCTCAGTTATTTGGAATGGATTCACATTTGAAGAGAAGGGAACCAGAACACAAGCCACTCCTTACACTCTTACAGTCCTTCAAGAGCTTTTAGCATTTCCACATAAACGTCTGGGGCTTCGGTGCTGTGAAGATCTGAGACCACCCCAGTGACCTCAACCAAAGTGATTGATAATGACAATGTCTTTCATCTTCAAGCTCTCCCTCGGAAGCGGTTCGGCTCATAAGTGGTCTTTCCACTCTTTGGTGACATTCTCACCGTCAACAATGTCATACCCTAAAAATATATCCTGGCTGGATGGTTCGCCGTCTTCGTGGAGTGTGCCGCGGTTCTCCGGAAATACTTGGGTCAATCAGTTTGAGCTTCTTAGAATTTCTCAGAGCTCGTTGTTGTGAGTTTGTCACAGAAAAGGAAGTGGAAATTTAAAATTGGCATTTGACGTTTTATCTTCATTTGTTCTTGACGATAAGATGACTCAGGACTACGTAGCAGCTCACAGACGGGGGGCCCAGAACATTGAGTCAGCGGTCATTAACCAAGAGGGCCAAGGTAATGTACCATGATACCGATCAAATGGGCTGCCATTAGTTCTTTAGGATGTATGGCTGAGATGGAAAGAGCGGTGTGGGAAGTAATTACTTTTCAATTGAGGTTTTATTTAGACAGATATAACTCATTTATGGTACTATTAGTCTCTGTACCACCTGGGTCTCCAACACTTAACAACTGGACCACCTATTCTGCTTTTGAAAAAACTTAAACCTTATAATGTTTTTTAATCTCTGTTATTTGCCAAGTAAATTTTGGCAAGCAACGAAAACTAGCCAAACCCCTCGCTTGGAAAAGGTGTTTTCAAAGTCTTATCTTTTTTCATTTTTCCACTTTTTTTTCTTCCACCATTTACAAAAAGTATTCATTCCAGGAATAATGTGTCCATAAAGAATCATTATAAAATACACAGGACACATGCCAAGCCTGCAGACAAAAGGGTGTGACCTATGCACAGTTATACTACTAGCTAAAGTACCTCAGAGTTTTTGTAAACCTTGCAAGAGTGTAAAAGTCTGTGTAATTTAGTTTAAAGTGTTATATTGTTTCTTTAACATGGTTGCATGGACTTAACCCATGTGTAAAATCAGGGTCAAGATGACCAGGAGGCCCAGGGAAAAAAAACAGTTTGAGGTATCCCTTGTAATATCTCAGGGTCAAGGTGACCCAGAGGCCCAAGGAAAAAAAACAAGTTTGTGCTATCCCTTGTGTTGTATTCAGGTCAAGGTGAACGACCTCCCTTGGCTTCCAAATTACATATGCAGTGGTTGAGGTCGTTCACCCAGAGACAGATACTGAACAATGACGCAGAAGCTGGTAAAGGCCAAAACGTTGGAGGACATGGAGACTTTTAAAAGTCTTTAACTTGATTAATATTTCAGCTACAGACCTCTAATTAAGTTTAAAAGCTTCCTTTCCAGCTGTTGTAATAATAAGGGTGTAGTCACGGTTTTAGGTCTTTTTGGCCTTTGCAAACCAAAAAGGCCCAAAAGTAAAATCCTCTTAGTTCAGACACAGAGCAGTTCATAAGTGCCAGTTATAAAAACAGATTGGTATCAATGTATTGATAAAACAGATAGTTCTGTCTTGTGGGCACTAAAGCTGTTTCATGAAACTCCATCAAGCCATCCCAACAAAGACACAATACTAGGATTGAAAATATTCATTTAATGCAGATACAACAGGCACTTTGTGTCCTTAAATAGCTCAAAACACTCTTCTTACAATGACAACAAATTCCTGAGTGACGTTATTCTGCTCTGTACCTTTTAACTGGAAGCAAATGAACTCAACAATGGGCAGAAGTAACCATTATATATTTTGTATAGTAAAAATAAGAATGTTAATCGTGACCAGAGATTTATGGATCGTAACAAGTGTGAAAATAAAACAGTGATGCTGTTACATTGTAATTCACTAGCCTATGGCTCTAGTAATGGACTAAAGGATTTCAGATGCTTTATCCATCCTAAGTTTCCATCCAGCTCCTCAAATCCCTTTTTTTGGATTGTTTTGCATCAAAATATGACTAAGTACCTTTTCTATCTCTGTTTCTCATCTGCATGACACTTCGGTCTGTGAAATAGTTTTACTGGAATTGTTTTGGCGCATTTCGACAGAGACGATCTGTGGCTGATGTCATTCTGTGGCCGGAACTATCCTCTGTTGTGTTTTAAATGCAGTATATCTGTAACTCAACACTACATCTCTATTCGAAGATGCACAAAAAAATGGTTAAAAAAAAAAAGAGATGCAAACGTGAGATTGCTTGTCGTGTATCTCAAATAGATCCTCCACTAAAACATGACTCAAAGATACAAGAGCTGAGATTCATTTAACAACTTAAAACATCATGATGCTAGAGTCTAGGCCAAATCTTTCTATCGCTTATTTCAATCTCATTCTCACACTTAATATCCCATAATGCATTACAAATGTTGAAGCTTTCACCAGCCAAACACCCAATGTTGCAAGTTCTTTGAAATCGTCTTTTATTATTTTTGATAAATAACACCCACTATTTATGACACATAAATGTTGACAATGGGCCAAATTACAGATTATTGTATTTGGTTGTGCAAATACCTTGGATTCAGAATGTTTTTTTTAGTTGTTTTCTTATTTGTCATTTAATTGAATGGCTCTATTCGCTCCTGCTCATTCACCAAGTTTCATCCAGGGATAGCCAAAAGAATGGAAAACAAAACTTTATAAAAAATAGAGTAAAATCAAATCACAGAAATAACTCTTCCTGGCTTTGGTTATTTCACATTGTCCTGGTATTTCTAGATAAAATTGGTAGCATTTCGAAAAGCCAATAATGTGCATATTACATCTTTGTTGAAATATTATTTGCTGTATGTGAACTAGGGGTTACATACCCTTAGCAAGAATCTGGTGATACGATATGTATCACGATACAGTGGCCACATTACGATATATTGAGATTATTGTGATACGTTGTGATAGTGTAGTAACAAGGATATAGTTGTAGTATTGTTGGGTACTTGACTCTGGTGTTGCAGAATTTACAGATCGCATGATGAAGTCGTAACTGCTTTCATTTGTTTTCCAACCAAAATATGTATCCACTCACTGTATCCTCTTGTCCTCAGTCATCACCGAGATCTTGCTGGATTTCATTGTTGCGGTAGCTGTGGAGGACGTAAAGAACTATGGTTACACAAAGAATTTTAGAAAAAAAAAACTGATACAGTGCTGTCGAGTATCCATACAGGAAAATAATATTGCGATGTATTGCCATATCGATATTCTCTTACACCCCTAATGATAATAACAATAAAAATAATACATCATATTGGACACACAAAGTTACTTAAGAGAACAAAGGACAAGACTAATGTGAATGAAATCATGAAAAACCTATTGAATCTTGAATCTTTAATCTATTCGTTTTGTTGATTTGTTGATTTAAATCTGAATTAGTTAAAAGGGGACAATGCAATTCCATAAAACACATGATTACACATGGTTAGAAAAGCCAGAATTAGCCAAAAGGCTAGTGTTCATCAGGAGACCCCTGGCAACTACGTAAAAAGGCAATACAATAACATTTAAAAAACACAATACATGTACAAAAAAAATCCATATGCAAACACTTACTATACAATTAAGAAAGAAAACAAAGAAAGAAGATTCCATCATAACAGGCTTATCTTCTGGGGCTGTAATGAAACGCTATATATGTTTCATAATCATTCCACCCATACATTCTTTTTATATTCTGGTCTTTTTTAGTGATGGTCTGATGGAGCTTCATGAAGCAGTGTCATTATCTTCAGAGTTCACTAGATGGTAGTGATGTGTTGATGAAGCTTCATGAAACAGTGTCATTATCTTCAGAGTCCACTAGATGGTAGTGATGTGTTGATGAAGCTTCATGAAGCAGTGTCATTATCTTCAGAGTCCACTAGATGGTAGTGATGTGTTGATGAAGCTTCATGAAGCAGTGTCATTATCTTCAGAGTCCACTAGATGGTAGTGATGTGTTGATGAAGCTTCATGAAACAGTGTCATTATCTTCAGAGTCCACTAGATGGTAGTGATGTGTTGATGAAGCTTCATGAAGCAGTGTCATTATTTTCAGAGTCCACTAGATGGTAGTGATGTGTTGATGAAGCTTCATGAAGCAGTGTCATTATCTTCAGAGTCCACTAGATGGTAGTGATGTGTTGATGAAGCTTCATGAAACAGTGTCATTATCTTCAGAGTCCACTAGATGGTAGTGATGTGTTGATGAAGCTTCATGAAGCAGTGTCATTATCTTCAGAGTCCACTAGATGGTAGTGATGTGTTGATGAAGCTTCATGAAACAGTGTCATTATCTTCAGAGTCCACTAGATGGTAGTGATGTGTTGATGAAGCTTCATGAAGCAGTGTCATTATCTTCAGAGTCCACTAGATGGTAGTGATGTGTTGATGAAGCTTCATGAAACAGTGTCATTATCTTCAGAGTCCACTAGATGGTAGTGATGTGTTGATGAAGCTTCATGAAACAGTGTCATTATCTTCAGAGTCCACTAGATGGTAGTGATGTGTTGATGAAGCTTCAAGAAACAGTGTCATTATCTTCAGAGTCCACTAGATAGCGTCTCTCCACTATTTTCCTTTGTTTTAAACAACTGTTCTAATGAAACATCATTTTTAAACTTATGGCGCCACCTACTGACCTCTGAACAACATGACACTGCTTCACGAAGCTTCATCAGACCATCACTATTCTTCTTCTCTTGATAACCTAATCTTGTAGGATAATAAAAAGCATATTTTATTTACTCAAAAAACTCAAAGTAGTCATAAAAGGCTGCACCTAGAGCTGTCTAGTAGAAACAAACGGGGAGTGGGAATTGCAGTATTTAAGAAAGTTTAAGCCCCAAGAGAAAACGACACTTGAAAACATCTTCATCCAACACAATGTGAAGTTGCCAGTACTAACCATCCCCTCTTGTGTTTCTGCATGAATCACTTGCACAGCTGAGTTGATGTTGGAAACCCTGTGGTCTGTTTAATTGGCCTTTAGTTGCCGACAACAGTTGCCGGACGCAGGTCAAGAAAAGAAACAACACCTGGACACACTTTAATTTCAAGTGGTTATGAACGTTAGGAGGAATAAGGAATCTGAGGGGAGCATCCTACCACCGTGACCAAATGCCTTCCCCTACAGGGGAAGCAGAACGATCCCTGTCTGATTTGTTTCTCTCCCGGGACTGCTTTTTATGACATTTCCAAATTATTCTTTTTCTGTCTGGAAGTTTTGGGGAAACACATTCTGAAGAACCACATCATCATGTTTCTTTTGCTCGAAACCCATTGTGTGATTACTACTTTGGGGTTTCTGTCATTCATACGTCGGACGCGCCCACACAAATGTGATCTACAACCGCGAGGAGATAATTGGGTGATAAAATGTTGATAAGGAATGGTTTGGGAGGAATATGTGTTTAGTGTGTTTGTAAGAAACACATCGACCTCAGAGAAGTACTCACAGCTCTCTTTTGTGAAACATTGAATAACTGTCGGTCATTGCTTCACGTTACAATCCAAGTTCAAAAAAAAGGAAAAGGAAAAACTTTTTTTCATGTGTCAGGTCACTTTGACATTACACTGTGAATGACATTACTTAAAAATTGTTGCAACAACTTGACACGTAATATAATTAAATAGATGTAAGGTACTATTTTGATTAAGAATTATTGAGTACATAAACTAAATTTAGAAAAATAAATAAACAAGTTCTGGCCATTAAAAGATATATAATGATCTAAAGAAAAAATATATATTAACTATACTATTAATAAAAATAGTTTAATAAATACATTTAAATATTAAAAATTAAATTGAAATACAGATATGTTCCGTTTTATTTGTTGTTAACTTTTGTCAATTGTAACAGACTGAGTTACTTTTTCTTTAATATAATTTTGTTTTAAAATTTTATCAGGGAAAATTACACCAAATTACTGATGAGTGTGTTGGTTGGTTGTAGTTGGTTACCACATGTTTATTTCTAGTTGGCAAAATAATGGTTTAGAATCAAGATTCATACATAAATAATAATTCTCCTCCTCATCAGTTATCTATTTTCGATTGCTTATGTCTAAAATACCTCCTTCATCATTCAAAGGTCCCTCAGCGAGCTCAACTTGCTTCAGTCAATGTGGAACATCAAGGGTTGTGGATGGATCAAAGCCCTCCGAGTCATTGTCATGTTGAAATCAAAGTAGATCAATGATCATGTCGATACTGTGACCCAACAGTGGTTAAGCTGAGGAACGTAACTCATCGATGTCAAACATGATACATGTTGAAGGGATAGAATTTGCATAGTGAGTGTTTGATAGAGGACAAACACTGAGAAGATTAAGATGTATTTAACCTCCAAGAATAAAAAAAAATCTCTAATGAGACTCATACTTCCTGTTACACACACCATAGTAAATAAACGGTATGTTTTGCTAAGACAAAGAGGGTTCAAGTCAAACATCATTGACAGGGATTTCGAGTTTGTATTTGACATCATTGATTGGTCTTTGAATAAACATGTGACCAGCAGTTTGGCCATGAGATCAACAGTTTTTTCTAAAACAGCTGCGAGGAGTAGATGCTGGGAATAAGATACTTTTTAGGTCATTTCTACGGAACACTTTGTTGACTTGGTTTCACAAGAACTGCAGTCTTAGTAGTGGATGATTGGGAGATTGAATCAGGAACACAATCTACTGGTGTCGACGCACAACAACGCTTGAATGTTAATGGAATCTTAATTACCAAGCGTTCTGATGGTTATCGTGAGGAACAATACATTCCCACTTGATGTCGGAAATGTATTCAGTCCCGTTTGAGATTATAGATTCTGCATCGACTGATGTTTGTTCCCATTAAATAAGGCAATGGTTGGTATTTTAATTTGCCTGCGGCCAAATCGGTAATCACAATTTGGCTGCAGTTTTATCAAGTGGAATTCAGATGTGTTTCTGTGTGTCAGATGTTCTTTTGTTGTAGTACTTTTGTTTATGTTGACACTTCCTGGTCACCTGGTAGATTAGACCAAGCTGTATTAAGAATATGAGGGTCTGTAAAATGATACCGAAGCGGCACAGGTGACCAAACAATAACGTGAAAGCTCTGGAACACGTGAAGTGATGTGGATTTGACAAGGTCATGTCAAAGGTCAACTAATTCTCCTGCTCATTACTCGGTGGTGACGTGAAAATGAGGTCGTGAAGTCTGTTTCTGGAGAAAAGTGAAAAGTGAAAAGTGTCTTGGTTGCATTTGGGACGTCTGCCCCTTTGTTCTGGCTCTCATGAATATGGATGAGTTCTACATCTGTTCTGGATTTATTTGCATGAGACACATGTGCGGTGAGCGAGCCTGCTCAGCGCTTCCATTTGTTGTGAAAGATGGTTCGATTCCTCACCAGTTTGGCGTCTGTGTTGTGTACTGAACAGCACTGTGAATAATGGAATCACATGCAGATTTAACAGTAAAAGCAAAAGCACATTTACGATCAACTGTTTGTGTTCATTACCACACTTGTTTCTGCTGTTTATATCAAGAAGTGCAATTCCATTTCCATGACATATTAAGACTGATGTGAAATAAGGTCAAACTACTTTTAAATAACAAGTTACTTTTCTAATGAATAAAAGAAAATATCAAATATGATATACAGCTGTTTGGAAATTGATTTAAGGAAGCCTTACGTTATGATATGTCTTTATTCTTCCCACATTCCAATTCATCTAAGCAGTTTGAAAATAATGTATATCAAACATACAATCACAATAAATTAAGACATACAATACACATATTAAGAACAATAAGAAAAAACGAAAATAAAAACATTAATGAAAACAATAATATAATAATAATAATGTTAATAGAATAATAACAACAACAAAAAACATGCTAAACTAACCACATGTACAGAAGGGGGGGTTATAAAAACATTTTTTTATTTTAATATTTTATTTTACATATTAGATTTAAGATATTATATTATATAGTAAACGTCTCATATATATATTTATTATTACAAGATGGTGGTTGGAAGTAATTACTTTATAAAGTTGCTCTGAAATCTGGGCGAACAAGAGGTTACAAGTTGAGTGCATTATGATGTAATGATGGCTTCACTCCTCCTCCAGCCCTGCTTTGTTTATACAACGAGTCCCTTGGAGGTGGAGACTTTCTGGTTTGATGGCGAGCGGTGACAAACCTTGATTTTTGACCAATCACAGCAGAGTGGTTGTGGTTATGGTCAACAAGATGTAATCTAAAAAAAACAGTGTTTTCAGTGGGCGGAGCTTAAGATCATTTTCTAATGTCAATATTTCAATGAAAAGAGAGTTTTGTACAAACAAAAACAGACCCCTGTATGGTGAGTTAGGTGATCATATCTGGTTCATTGATGAAAGGTTCAACTAAGAATGAAACCAAAGCTATAATTAGTATTCAAATGTAAAAAAGATGTCCACCTGTACACAGAAACTAACAAAGAGATATGAATCCAGCTCAGTTTTGGAGTTAGTGATTCCTCTCATGGTCACTTGATAGACAAGATGTTTATTTTGTTGTGTAATTGTTCGACCGACTTGTGATTATTTTCCCTCGACTGACTCGTTTGTTTTTGGACTTCTCTGTATTTTCTGGGATTTGATGTGATTTGAAAGAGCTGGTTTGCCGACCAACTCATCCTCAGATCAACTCTCTCGAAAAAATCTCTAGCCAAGCAGGGAAAAATAATCGATTATTAAAAAGTTGTTCATATGCATAAAAACTTTTATTTTGAATTTAAATCCAATGTTAGCAAGAGTCCTAAGTCAGGTAAACTATTTATTATTACTATAATCTTAAGAAATTATCCATTTTTCTGAGCAACTGTGTTTATATGTCAGGATTTAGATCTAGTATTCCAACATTTTCTTTAATTATTATGAGGATGAGTAAAAGAAAAGGAAGTAAAATATTCTAACATCTGGTAACTATAATTAAGTTCAGCCATTAAAACCTTGCCAGTGATTCAAAGCTCGACAAACTTTACAAATAGAAAAATTTCAACATCTGCAAAAAAAAATCATAAACAGTCCTGTTTGAAAATAAACTTTGATCATCAATGAAAGTTTGCGAAAAGTCAGTCATAGCCAAAACTACAACCAGATCAAACTGCTGTGAGCACATGAAGTTACACAACACCACACACATAAACACAACTTTCCCAACTTGTAAGACACAAGACAATCCACGACATTCAAAGACTTCTGGATTTAACTACATCTTGGAATAAAGTTTGGTAACCCCTCCATATCTTGTGTACCTGATCAGTCTTTGCATCCATGCATTCAATAAAGTCAAACAATGTATGTTAAACACATGAATACACTTAAGTTAAGTAATTAAGTAATTTTTATTTGTATAGCGCTTTTCTAGACCAGGGTCACAAAGCGCTTAAACAATCAAAACAATATTCAATAAAGTATATACTTAAAAGGTCAAGATAAAACTGATAACATAACAGGAGTTCCAGAAAATCAAGGAAAAGCCTGAACAAATAAAAACATTTTAAGATGTTTCTTAAAGGAGTCAGTAGATCCATCAAGCGCAAAGAGAGAGGAAGGTCGTTCCAAAGCTTAGGAGCAACAGTCTGGAAGGATTTCTCTCCTCTGGTCCTGAACCCTGTGCGAGGAACCTTCAGTAGATTCTGATCTACAGACCTCAGAGCCCGAGCTGGGGTGTAAGACTGGATCAGATCAGTGATGGAAGGTCTGACCATGAATAGATCTGAAAGTAAGAACCAGAATTTTAAAGTTGTTCCTGAAAGAAACTGGCAGCCAGTGAAGAGTTTTAAGGATTGGGGAAATGTGAGTTCTTCTACTTGAGCGAGTCAGAATTCTCGCTGCAGACTTTTGTATCAACTGCAGACGAGACGATCCTTCTTGTTAAGACAGTAAAACAAACTGTTACAATAGTTCAGGCGAGAAGACACAAACGCATGGATTACAAGCTCCAGATCATGTTGTGACAACATTTTCCCAAGTTTAGAGATTTTTCTCAGTTGAAGGAAACAGTTTCTGGTCAGTTTTCTTCAGTGTTGAACAAGAGACATCTCTTTATCAAATACAACACCCAGGTTTCTCAGGCTCAGTTTGACAGACTGACCCTAAGAAGTCAAGCTTCGTTAATTATGAATATCAACATTTATTTGAGTATTTCTTACTTTGCAGGAAGAAATGTTGCCCAGGATTCAAGTTTGTGTTGGGCCAGTGCATTCCTGAAGGTAGGAATATCCCCCTATTGTACTGTCCGTCTCTCGTTTAATGCAATTATTTTTACGCATGCCATTACCTCACCAGGTTTTTAACGTCTCCTGACAGGCATGGCGCCGGAGGTTTGCTTAACCTTTCTCGTTTTTCGCAAACTTTCAGCGGCATGCCACTCAAAGTCGTGAATTTAGAAACGCGTTGCTGGCGACGTGGGAATAGCCCCTTTTTTTGAGTTTGTTTTTCTTTCGTTCAAGACTTTGACGTGTGCGCCGGCGCCCCCTGCGAGCAGCAGTGTACCGACCACTTCGGGAGGGTGGTGTGCACCTGTTACCCCGGCTACCGCTACGATCGGGAGCGCCACCGAAACAGAGAGAAGCCGTATTGTCTGGGTGAGTGAGGCGCAACATTTTTATTCTTCTTTTTAGATCCTGAACAGAAGAAATAGTTTTATCGCTTGTTCATGTTCTCGTTTAAAACATCCATGAACCACAGTCAACTTTTTTTAACCAGCTTAACTAGTCGATCAACATATTTTGTCCAAGTACCCCTTGAAGGAACCCCTGACTCCATCTATGAACCACACAAGGTCAAGATCTAGGGGGGTCCTACAAATATCTGCTAGGACTACAGATGGAAATTAGCATTGTGCTAAATCTGGTAAAGCCATCTTTTAAATGTAACTGCACATTGTCCTTTTAAATGAACGAAACTAAACTAAAATGACGGCCTTGAACTGATGTGTCTGGACTAAGTCTAAATTTGTTTTTTTGGCCTTGAGCTCGTCCATAAAGGCCAAAAAGGTTGAAAACGCTTGCATGCTAACTACTCATTATTATTAGCTTGAAAAGGCTCATTTTCTTTGTCTCATTCCAAGGAAGATTTTCAACTAAATTAGAGCTGTCTAGCTCAAATTTTAAACAAAATAAAGCTTCCTGTTCTCCACTGTTTTTGGCTTTTTTTTTGCACTTTAATTTTGTCGCAATCAGCCAAAAAACTCACGCCAGCAACCTTTTAAGTTCATGTAAGCATGAACTAAAAGCAAACTAAATACCATGAACATTTTTTTTTTCTAATTTTAATTTTCTTTTACTTTTTTGGATCTTCCTGGGCAACTATGAAAAATCTTACAATGTTATAACTAGTTTAACTCGTCATACAACTTGTTCAAGATCTTTCTTTAAAAATCTTTTTTGTTTATTGTCTTTTCTTCCTTTATTTGTTCTTTTTATAGGTAAAATACATATTTTCCTTAATTAATTTTTAATGTGATATAAATAAGAAAGAAATAAATTAAATTTACTTTAAATTAAATATAAGACAGCTTATTTTATGACATAGTAATACTTTTTTTTGCATTTGATGTAGTTTAATTTAAATTTTTAATGTATTCTATGTGCAATATTTTTTTATAGAACGTTTTGATACATAATACATTTAAAAGATTAAATGAAAATAGTAGGATTTCTCTGCTCTGGTCTTGTCCGCGGAACCATCAGCAGATTTGAGGAAGGCTTGAGGTAGTCAATGTCATTTTTTAACTACATCTTTTATCCAGACTAGTGTATATTGCTACTATCAGGGTATATTCATTTTTAACTACAAACCCACATTAAAAAAGGATCAAAATATAACGCCCCTTTTATGGAAACAAGTTGATCAAATAAATGACGAATGGACCTTATATCGAGCCTTGAGGTACACCACTGCTGTATATTTCCTTTATTCCGGTTTATCATTCTGTATTGAAACTGTGGTACAAGTTGACGCTTCTTTATTTTGGCTTGACGGCCCCTTATAACCTTACATAATGTTGCTCCGTGATCACCCGTCCCTGCCCTTGAATCGTTCTAGTAAAACCTAATTCTTCAAAACATTCTCAGGTCCTGACGATCGCTCTTGTCCGTCTCCACACAGACATCGACGAATGCGCTGAGAAGAACACGAGCGTCTGCTCTCAGACCTGCCTCAACTCAGCGGGGAGCTACAGGTGCGAGTGCGAGGAAGGCTTTTTCCTGGAGGAAGATGGGAAAACATGCACGAAGGGTGAAAGAGGTGAGGGGTTTTTCATGTTTTATTTTTAGCTTCTCTCGATTCGACATCGCCTCTGCCCGCGGTGTGAAGGCGATCACACACCGCGCTGATATAAAACCCTGCAAACACACATGGCAGTCATTACACGTCCCTCTTCTTTGCTTTGTCTTATAAACATCCGCGCCGCCCTCGCCCTCCCAACACTTGCTTAAGAAAAACACAAGTGATCCAGGTGACCGGGATCGAGTTACCGTCGGTGCGAAGAGGGTCGGCAGATTTGCTATTTCCTCCCACGATCTTGCGCTGCATTCATCAGACATTTGAAGGGAAGGTGGTGAGGTGGTGCTCCTGCGTTGTGTCCAGCTGGTCCGTCACCCAGTGAGAAGCAGACGTTTCCACTCATCCTTTAAACACATGCATTATTTTCAGAGCAGGGCTTTTCCAACTGCAGACAGGAAACTAAACCAGAGGCGTTGTTTTCTATCAAAGCAATCAGGAATGAGAAATTACAAAAGTCACTCGCGACTTTCGAGAAGCTCTTCACCTGGTTTGTTTGTTGACGGCAGTTTTTAAAAAATTTAACGAAACAGGCAATGTATTTAAATGTAAGCTAAACACCAGGGTCAAGAACTGTGGTGTCCCTCAGGGATCAAATTAAGGTCCGCATTTTATCCTTGAAGCATTCCTCTTGGTCAAACTATCAATGGATCTTAAAAAAACACTTAAATAAACAACCCTGTCACGTCTAATTGTTGCTTTATTACTATTTTAGAGTTTACACTTGTTTAATGATCTTTTTTATCACCCATAAATGACTGGTTTGGCAGTTCTGTGACGAGATTAAAACAAAGAGAGATACTTATATGTTATTAATCTATTTTTATTCCCCTGAAAAATGTTCTATTTTTTTTTTTATTCAAAATTGTTTTGTAGCAGATTTATATATAATTCATGTTCATGGGTTCGTCGAGTCATTTATTCTTCTGAACAGATTCTATTCATTCAAAATATCCATGTGTTTGAGTCTCTATAGTCCCCGCAGCCTTTAGTTTCCACCAGCACAGCTGAATATTGTTCTTTTGTATAAACATTTAGAAAATAGTAAAACATCCGGTAGATAAAACGTGCTGTAAGTTAACACATGAAACAAACTAGTATTGTATGATTCACCATAGAAATGAATGCCCATTCAAGGGTGTGACCGACCATTGTTTTCACCCGACAACTCAAGAACAAGACCAACACACACAGCTTTTTCATTCCTGATGCTTTGACAGATGTTCAAGAAACATCTTAAGACACTTTTATTCATGCAGACTTTTCCTCGATTTTCTGAGACTCCTGTGTGGTTCTCAGTGTTATCTTGATCTTTTAAGTATAGATTTTATTGGGTATAGTTTTGATTGTTTAAGCGCTTTGTGACCCTGGTCTAGAAAAGTGCTCTACAAATATAAATTACTTACTTACTTACGCAAAAAACGTATTTTCCAAAAAATTCAAGTTAAAAAAAAATAAAGTTAGTGACAAAATTTAGATCAAATGTAAAAATAAAGCACTTATTTTGACTAGATTCTTAGCACATGTATTATTAGTGTGTTTGACAGTATTATATTGCACATTTACTTCTTTGCTGATAGAGAAATAGTCTGTGTAGCACTTTAGAAATGTGATGTTCAATTTAGTATTAACATAAAAGATACAATTAAATATGTTTTTATATTTAAATAAATAGAAAGGTATTTTAAATTATTAATCAGATTTTCCCTGTGTTGTAACATCAAATGAATAAAATAATTACTAAATAATTCATTATTTGACTTATTTCCATCAGGAAGTTGTTAAAGGATATCCCAGCTACTGAAGACAAGAGACTTCAGACCTCACACCATTTACTAGTACCTTAGGACAGCAAAAGGAATAAGGAAATCTTAAATTGGAGCTAAACCCACAACCTTATTTATTTAACACAACTATTTTGATATACAGTGTATACTTGATCAGTTTTGAGACATGTATTGAAACGAGTATTTAAATAGCTTAAACGAGAGAAAAAAGAGTAATGGATTTGTTTCTTTCCTTCCAGCGCTCCACCTCTTTGATAAACCCGATAATGCCAGGAACACTGGAACCTGCTCGGCGTCCTGTGAAGACTTCAACCAGCTGAAGATGTCGGTGCTGCAGCTGAAACAGAAGGTGAGACTCTCAATAATCAAGCTGGGAAAGTGAAACCGAACAGTCTTTTTGTTAAAGATGTAAAAATTCTAATTAGTCTCATTTTCTATTCACCCTCATGTCGACTAAAGGTTGGAATTATTTTCAGAGTAATCTGTTCCTTTTTTAGGGTTATAGACAAAAATGTATGCGACCGGTGCTCACTTTTATTCGTCCCAACGTCCCTCTTGTATTGAAGCCTTGACATTTGACATTTTTCAGAAAATTTGGCCTCAAAATAGCCGCCCTGAACTGCTGTTTCTGTCCTCAAAGGCCAAAAACGTTGTACGCTAACTACTCCCTTATTATCAGAGCTACAATAGCGTGAATAGGCTCATTTCTTCATCTCATTCCAAGAATGGTTTGAAACTAAATTAGAGACAAATATTAATCAAGTTGCTACCTTTTTAAAAGCCTACAACATATTTTGTTTCTTTTATACTTTCTCTGCTTCTGCCCTTTTTTCCCAGCCGAATAATTAAGCTAACACCCTTTTAAGTTCATGCAAGCATGTTAAAGCTGAGGGATGAAGTGGGACTGTCTGGGTCTGTGTTAGAATGGTTCTCATCTTACCTTTCTTGGCGCAGTTTTAGTGTATCTGCCAATCAAATGAGGTCTGACTCGGCAGATCTGTTGTGTGGAGTCCCTCAAGGTTCTGTTCTGGGTCCTTTATTGTTTTTGCTTTACTTGATTCCCCTCGGTAAAATCATTCAGAGATTTCCAGATGTTTCTTATCACATTTGTGCTGATGACATCCAGCTCTACTGTGCTTTTGATCCAACTGAGCCCCAGAGGCTGAACAGCTTAGTCAATTGTTTGCTTGAAATCAAACAATGGCTGAGTGAAAACACTCTACAGCTAAATGTGGACAAAACTGAAACACTGGTGATTGCTCCTGATGATAAGATTCTCAGGCTCAGTTTGACAGACTGGCCTAAGTCACCCAAGTATTGACTCAACCCTGGAACCTTATCATCAGGAGCAATAACCAGATTGTCTGCTACAATTGAGCTTAAAACATAGACCTATTTATTTAATAATTTCTAAACAGTTTATAATGTCCAGGCTTTAATCCAACATGGACGTTACAGATGAGCAGTATGGAGGTATTTGGATGTTTTTAAGTGTCTTTTTGGACCAAGAAAAGTAAGCCCCTGTTGCAACCGCCATATGAACATTAATTTTTAGCATTTACTTCCAAAAAGACTAGATTACTTTGAAAATTCTACCAACCCTTAGTCTACATAAGGTGGGTTTGAATTATTAGAATGAGAATTTGTGGTTGAACTGTCACTTTAAAGTCTGCATTTACACCTCGGCAGAAAACTCACTTCACAGTTTATCCACACAAGTTTATCTCATGAGGATAATGTGGCGGGAAAAGTTACCATCCCTCCCGGGACACATTAGGCTGCTAGACTGCTTTACATTTGTAGACGTTTTTCACTTCAGATCGTTGATTTTCATGTAAGTGTGAACCGTCCACTGATGCACAGATGAACTGACATTTCCCTCTACCTTAACTCTGTCTACTTTACCGAAGTGTCTTTGCCAATCGGACCGCAAGTCCATCAGCGACGGTGCTGAGCTGCTCGGCGTTGCAACACATGATATATTGCTTCCAGCTGTGTGTTCATTGAGACGTCTGCTCCTACACTGGATATACAGTAGAAAATTAAGCACTGTTTGTGTTGCCTGCCACATAATATTATACCTGCAAGTTAGTCCAAAAGGTTAGACTGTAAATTCAGGGGCACCCGTTGGTCCAAACTGCTGTGCCTAGCATTATTTCTTCTCGGCTCTCATGGGGAGAGGGATGTCAGCCAACTCCTCATGATGTTACACTTAGATCAGAGATCATTTTTTTCTACAGTTAAGATTTCACGCCGAATATAAAGCAGGAGATTTTCCTCCATAATGCTAGGAGTTCCTGACCCACTGATGGATATCTTTTTTTTAACCCTTGTGTTGTCATACATATGCAGTGGTGGAGGTCGTTCATCTTGACCCCGAGACAACACAAGGGATACCACATACACATTTGTTTACAGGCCTTTGGGTGAACTTGACCCCGAGATAACACAAGGGTTGAATATTGAACAATTACAATTAAGTCGGTGAATATTCTTCACAAATGTACTTTCTTGTGTAGTTTCTTCTGTTTTGTTTATTCAGTGACGACCTTTTATAACTTTTAGTAATAAACTATAATTATGTGCTGTGTCTCAAATCGTACACTGTAAGACAGTCCACTTACTTGCCCATTGCGCATATTAAGACAGGGTAGTTCTGTCTCAGTTGTGTTGTTTTGTTGTTAAAATGAGTGTTTTCTCAAGACATTTACGCCGTTTAGCGACGTAGCTCTACATGTAGCGTCATCCACGTCACTAAGATGGCGACCATTGAGGGTGGAAAGTCATCCAAAAGTCCATCGATCCGCTCTCAATTTTCTGGCTGTTTAAGTGTTCCAATTGAGTGCACATAGGAAACTACATTTTCACACACTGCTACACAATATTAAGGGTAAGTGCATAAGTGCGCGATTTGGGACACTCCATTGGTCTCTAGTAATAAAAGAAACATCTTAACCCAGGGATGAACAATTTAATTTCTTTGGGCACTAGATAATTTACTAGGACTTCAGGATTGTATAGGACTAACAAGTCAAACAGACAACTAAATATAAAAAGACAAATTAACCTGTACTTATGCACCTGTAACAAGCATAACATGACACAATTAAACAAAAGGTTGTTTACATTCTTAATTAAATAAAAAAAAAAATTCCGAAAAGTGTTTGTGACATGGCAGTTAAATGGCTAAGCTTTGAAAACTCAGTCCTTTACGCTGCCGTCTCCAATGTGGCGCCCTTAAACAACAGATCGATCACCTTTAATGTATTTTATGCATTTTATGTGCGTTTTCCATCATGAGTGTGTACGTGCATATTGCGCAAGTTGACTGTTTAAATCCAAATTAAAAACTATTTGTCTTCAGTCTCACTTTGAGCCTCCAGGCCATTAACCACCAGTTTGGATCTATAGATTAGCACACAGAGTTCTAGCTGTTTGAGAAAAGTTTTGACTTATAGTCAGATACAGAAGAGTTTTTTTTGGTTTAAATCAACAGATAAACAAACATTTCCAGAATTTCTGCTTTCTTTGTTCATTGTAACGAGGCCGAACGGGGGGCAAAAGACCCCCATGAACATTGAAATACAGGATTTCCTATTTTTCTTTAAATTTATTTAATTAAATTGTTAATTATATACTAAGTAAGAGTGATTTCCACTATTTCAGTTCATTCTTTTAATGTAAGGGGATGTAAAATGTGGCAGAAGATCCTCTTTAGAATTCAAATATGTCTTATTTTTATGAAATTAAAACGTGTATTACATAATCAGCAAGACATCAGTTCAGGCCTATTATCTGCCTGAACTTGTTCTCTTCTCACCTTCTCTCTTCCTTCAGTTATTTGGTTTTCAAATTAATTATGAATAGCGAGACAACGATTTCATTGTAGATATTTTTTATTAAAATAAAATGAATACGTATTTATTAGATATACAAGGAATATTCAAAAGAAAAGTAGGACAAAAAAGAAAATGGTTTAAACACAGATACGTAGCGGGTTATCGACAAAGGATAATAAAACTTAAAACTAAATTAAAATTGTCCAGCTGTCAGAAACGTTTTTATAGGTGTATAGTTTTACTTTCTCTTTCGAAGGCCCCATACAGTCAAAGGGATGTTAATCCTCCAGTTTGCCAAGGTCTGTCTTGTTTATTATCAAAGTATTCACATTTCAATACACTGATGCAAAATAGAAATAATGTCATCAATCTTGTTTACCCGTATTTGGAAGTTTAAAATGCCAGAGGAAAGTATAAAATATGACAATATTTGAGGCTCTCTATGTCTATGTACTTATTATCCATATTCCCTCGAAAATTATACCCCAGATGGTGAATTTCTTAACTTATTTTTACCTTATTGAATTTCCCTTACTCAAGATGTCCATGCTGTCGAACAGCGCTGACGTCCCAGAGCAGACGACGAGTGAGAAAATCCTGTCGTCGCCCTTGTTTTTAATGGGCCCTCAAGGACTCCCCGGTGCTCCAGGTAACATGATCTTAATCATTTAATTGAATATATTTGAATAAAGTGTATTGACAATTCATTGATTTTTAAGGTGAGCAAGGTCCGGTTGGCCCCCCGGGACAGTTGGGGAAAGCGGGCCCTCCCGGGCCGCGGGGCATTATGGGACCTATTGGACCCTCTCCAGACCTGTCCCACATTAAACAGGGATCGCGGGGGCCTGTGGTAAGTGGATGATGTCACAAAAGGAAATGGTTCTTCGGCTGTTGTTGCGGCTCATGAGGAAACATAAATTAGTTTCATCTTTATGTTTTCATGAGATCAGCAGGAAGGAAATGTAAACCGCAGACTTTCGGTCGGACAAAGGATGGCACACGTTCCAAAACGGCGTAACAGAAAATGTCAATGCATGTCCAAGACCCCTTGTTTTCCTTGGCCATGGTTGTTTTAGCATTGGCCTGGAAGCGTTGACCCTTCACGGCGCGCTGTGTGGGATCTGGATGGAGAATGTGCAGGTCCTGAAGATGTATATGTGCGTTTTCAAGAAACTCTGTTTTTCTGCTGTCGTGCAGCTGATTTATCAACCTTTCAACACCAAAAAAAATGTGTCACTTTTTCAACCGAACTGAAGGGTCTTGGGACCCTGTTTATACAGTGAAGTTGTCTCAACGTACAAGTATGACTATAGAACATAGAACTCATCGAGAGTCATGAGCTGTTAAAATATTTATCAGCAGAGTATCAACAGGCTTCAGGATGCTGTTCATTAAAAGAAAAGAACATTAAATTGGCAAGATTACAAGCATAGTTTATATATTTGACAGGCCAGTGATGAAGATGAATGTACGATCTCTGCGACTCAAAGACGTCTGCCTTTTTTTCTCACCCTTCCAACGTGACGGATCTTTGGGAGACGGATCAAAGGAGTCGACCAAATCAGTCAAAGAGCGCCTGAAGGCAGCACCTTAGTATTGAAACGTCATTGTGGTCGAGTTTGATGAAGCTGCCAGTCATGTGCTACAAAATATTTGGATGGAAAGAAACACATGTTTAGCTCGGAAAGACTGAAGGTTACCAGAGTAACCCCGGTTCTGTGAGTGATTCATCTTATCTTTCATACAGAAGACAGTTTAAACTCACATGGGTTGACAATGAAACATCATAATGTTTCATAATAACATCAAATTATATCAGACTCAGGAAACCTGTATTGCTCCAATACTGGGACTGCTGAAATGTCTAAGATAATAACATAATAATCGACAAAAATACATTTAATTTAATAAAATTCTGTCAAATAAAATAAAATGAATTTTTTATTATAAGATGCTTTTTATAAATATAAATGTATTTATTTAAGACGTGTATTATTATTTAATTTTTTGAAGGGGTTCTACATTTTTGAAAAATGATGAATTGATGAACAATTAATTCTCATTTTTAAACAGGAAATCATTTTTTTAAGAAATATAAAAGAAACAATTGAAAAGTGAATGACTTTCCTAAAACAAATAGCACAAAGATGTTACATTACCAGCTTTTAGTGTAATAAAAACTGTAATCATTACTATAAAATAAGAGTAAACTATACATGATGAAAATTAAATTAAATTAACACAATTTGACAAGTAAAACAAATTTAAATGTGTTTAATTAAACAATAATGTGCTATAATATGAGTTGGAATAACTATATAAAATTGTAGGCACCATAAGTAAGGTAGATGCAGCAATTTGTGCATCCCACTAAGTTCTCAAATAAGTTTTCACATGTTCAATAAATTCAATTTGTAGCACTGTGACCTAAAGATACAGTTTTGAAGTTACTGAATACAACTTGATGCAATGAATAACATAATTCATTATTCTATGTTAAATATTTACTTAATCTTGGACATTTGAATGCAGTTTTTTAGTAAATGTAAATCCAATTTCAACTGTTATTGTTAAAAAGGAATATTTTTCCCTCAGGTATTTAGTTAATCTTAAATATTTGTCGTCCAATACTTTAGTAAATATAAGTCTTTATTATTAATTATTGGTTTGAGTAAGTTATTCAGTTATTTTTTTATTTAAAAAAGAAAATTATCTTTGAAAAATCATGTTTGTTCAACAATATTTGTTTTTTTTAATGAAATTAATGACTGATTTAAAGGATTCCATTGGATAATATCAGCGTCGAAATAGTCACTCCCTTAGAATTGCTGTTGCCAAACGACAACACATTTTATGTTTTCACCGAACTGTAGTCTCAACCGATGATAAACATGAGTCGACTCGTGTTCCTTTTTATTGAAACGCTGCCCAAGTGGGTCCAAAACAAAGTTGTGTCGTTGGCTGGATTTGACTCCTTCATCCCCATCATGCCCGGGCTCGTGAGCCCGACTCAGAGGGCGCCAAAGGACCCACCTGACGAGTTCTGTTGCTAGGTTGCATCACCTGGAGCAAACACTGAATATTTATTTGCTGTCAATCATTCTTACATTGACGAGCACGGCTTATAAAAATGCAAATCTCTGGTGCAGATTACACAACAGATTAACAGCTCATAATTGTTATTCTCTCCGTCTTATATAAACCATCAAATAAATAACTACCTTTACGTTTCTTTCCTTTTGTTAAAATGCACTTAAATCATGTTTATTTAAGTGAAACACTTGACAAACAACTGTGTAAAAAACAAGTGTAAAATAAGTCTTCTAAGGGTTTTTTAATCAAATCCAGGTTTGATCTGGATCTTCTCAATTCAGCAATTTTTAAAATCACAGATTTCAGTTAATAGACAATAATGTTGTGTTCTCTATTCACAGGGGCCTCCAGGAGCGCCAGGTAAAGACGGTCTGAAGGTGAGATCAATGTGGTAATAAAGTTTTTTTTTATTTCCTCTGTTGATGAAGGAGTGGATTTTTTTTCGCAGCAGTTTGACTGTTGACTGATGGTTTGGCACAAAGGTTTACCAAGTGCTTCACTTTCCTGCCAACGATGTCAATTCAAAGTTAAATATCCAACACTTTAATTGTGTTATACTGAGGTTAAAACCAGGGAGTTCATATACAAGAAGAAAAAAGTTTTTTATTCATTTGCAAGCTAAGTCATTCTTTAAGTCCTCTTGCATGAGGTAGACGACATCATTTGACTGTATTTACTACGATTTACCTGATCTGTTGCTTCATTTATTGTCAATGGGAACCAAATATCCGGTTGCTGCTCCGCATGCCTGTCTTTATCCAAATGCAAAGGTTAGCTCGTAGCGAATTAGCTTCATTTCTAGCTTCAGTTTAAAAAAAAGTAGGTAATAGTTTGTTAAATGTGATCTCTGTGAATAATTTGGATATCAGTTCTAATAATTCAACCCACAGAGAAAAAAACACAAGATATCATTGAAGTTTATCGAACTATATCGGATTGGATCGTGAGCTTAATATATCATATTGAATCGTTTCATGAGCTGAACATCTCATACTGAATCGTATCGTGAACTTCAAATGGTACCGTGAGCTTAATATTTCCAATCGTATTGTATCATGGTCCAAATATATCATGTTAAATTGTATCGTGAACTGAATATATCGAATCCTATCGTATTAGATTGTACTGCGAGCTGAATATATTGTATTGAATCATATCATGAGCTGAATATATTGATCCAAATCGTATCGTAGCATTATAATTTCATATTGAATCGTTCCATGAGGTGAATAAATCAAATTGAATCGTATTGTATCGTGAGCTGAATATATCAAATTGTATCGTATTAGATCGTATTGCGAGCTAAATGTATCGTATTAAATCATATCGTGAGCTGAATATATCGTATTGAATCATATCCAGAACTGAATATATCGTATTGAATCATATCGTGAGCTGAATATATCGTATTGAATCATATCGCGAGCTAAATATATCGTATTAAATCATATCGTGAGCTGAATATATCGTATTGAATCATATCCTGAACTGAATATATCGTATTGAATCATATCGTGAGCTGAATATATCGTATTGAATCCTATCGCGAGCTAAATATATCGTATTCAATCATATCGTGAACTGAATATATCGTATTGTGAGGTGCATATATCGTATTCAATCATATCGTGAGCTGAATATATCGTATTGAATCGTATTGTGAGCTGAATATATCGTATTGAATCGTATCGTGAGCTGAATATATCGTATTGAATCGTATTGTGAGCTGAATATATCGTATTGAATCGTATCGTGAGCTGAATATATCATATTGAATCGTATTGTGAGCTGAATATATCGTATTGAATCGTATCGTGAGCTGAATATATCGTATTGTGAGGTGAATATATCGTATTGTGAGGTGAATATATCGTATTGAATCGTATTGTGAGGTGAATATATCGTATTGAATCATATCGTGAGCTGAATGTATCGTATTGAATCGTATCGTGAGCTGAATATATCGTATTGTGAGCTGAATATATCGTATTGAATCGTATTGTGAGCTGAATATATCGTATTGAATCGTATTGTGAGCTGAATGTATCGTATTGAATCGTATCGTGAGCTGAATATATCGTATTGTGAGCTGAATATATCGTATTGAATCGTATCGTGAGCTGAATATATCGTATTGTGAGGTGAATATATCGTATTGAATCGTATTGTGAGGTGAATATATCGTATTGAATCATATCGTGAGCTGAATGTATCGTATTGAATCGTATTGTGAGCTGAATATATCGTATTGAATCATACCGTGAGCTGAATATATCGTATTGAATCGTATTGTGAGGTGAATATATCGTATTGAATCATATCGTGAGCTGAATATATCGTATTGAATCGTATTGTGAGCTGAATATATCGTAATCAATCATATCGTGAGCTGAATATATCGTATTGAATCGTATTGTGAGCTGAATATATCGTATTGAATCGTATCGTGAGTTGAATATATCGTATTGAATCATATCGTGAGCTGAATATATCGTATTGAATCGTATTGTGAGCTGAATATATCGTATTCAATCATATCGTGAGCTGAATATATTGTATTGAATCGTATCGTGAGCTGAATATATCGTATTGATTCGTATTGTGAGGTGAATATATCGTATTGAATCATATCGTGAGCTGAATATATCGTATTGAATCGTATTGTGAGCTGAATATATCGTATTGAATCGTATTGTGAGCTGAATATATCGTATTCAATCATATCGTGAGCTGAATATATTGTATTGAATCGTATCGTGAGCTGAATATATCGTATTGTGAGGTGAATATATCGTATTGAATCGTATTGTGAGCTGAATATATCGTATTGAATCGTATCGTGAGCTGAATATATCGTATTGAATCGTATTGTGAGCTGAATATATCGTATTGAATCGTATCGTGAGCTGAATATATCGTATTGTGAGGTGAATATATCGTATTGTGAGGTGAATATATCGTATTGAATCGTATTGTGAGGTGAATATATCGTATTGAATCATATCGTGAGCTGAATGTATCGTATTGAATCGTATCGTGAGCTGAATATATCGTATTGTGAGCTGAATATATCGTATTGAATCGTATTGTGAGCTGAATATATCGTATTGAATCGTATTGTGAGCTGAATATATCGTATTGAATCGTATCGTGAGCTGAATATATCGTATTGTGAGGTGAATATATCGTATTGAATCGTATTGTGAGGTGAATATATCGTATTGAATCATATCGTGAGCTGAATGTATCGTATTGAATCGTATTGTGAGCTGAAT
Organism: Callionymus lyra; assembly: GCF_982586985.1. Taxonomy (NCBI): domain Eukaryota; kingdom Metazoa; phylum Chordata; class Actinopteri; order Syngnathiformes; family Callionymidae; genus Callionymus; species Callionymus lyra. Next base: position 7,049,652 of record NC_141822.1, read on the forward strand.
ATATCGTATTGAATCATATCGTGAGCTGAATATATCGTATTGTGAGGTGAATATATCGTATTGAATCATATCGTGAGCTGAATATATCGTATTGAATCGTATTGTGAGCTGAATATATCGTATTCAATCATATCGTGAGCTGAATATATCGTATTGTGAGCTGAATATATCGTATTGAATCGTATCGTGAGTTGAATATATCGTATTGAATCATATCGTGAGCTGAATATATCGTATTGAATCGTATTGTGAGCTGAATATATCGTATTCAATCATATCGTGAGCTGAATATATTGTATTGAATCGTATCGTGAGCTGAATATATCGTATTGAATCGTATTGTGAGGTGAATATATCGTATTGAATCATATCGTGAGCTGAATATATCGTATTGAATCGTATTGTGAGCTGAATATATCGTATTGAATTGTATTGTGAGCTGAATATATCGTATTCAATCATATCGTGAGCTGAATATATTGTATTGAATCGTATCGTGAGCTGAATATATCGTATTGAATCGTATTGTGAGGTGAATATATCGTATTGAATCATATCGTGAGCTGAATATATCGTATTGAATCGTATTGTGAGCTGAATATATCGTATTGAATTGTATTGTGAGCTGAATATATCGTATTCAATCATATCGTGAGCTGAATATATTGTATTGAATCGTATCGTGAGCTGAATATATCGTATTGAATCGTATTGTGAGGTGAATATATCGTATTGAATCATATCGCGAGCTAAATATATCGTATTCAATCATATCGTGAACTGAATATATCGTATTGAATCATATCGGGAACTGAATATATCGTATTGTGAGCTGAATATATCGTATTGAATCATATCGTGAACTGAATATATCGTATTGATTTGTATCATGAGTTGAATATATTGTATTGAATTGTATTATGAGCTGAATATATCGTATTGATTTGTATCATGAGTTGAATATATCGTATTGAATTGTATTATGAGCTGAATATATCGTATTGATTTGTATCATAAGTTGAATATATCGTATTGAATTGTATTATAAGCTGAATATATCGTATTGTGAGGTAAATATATTGTTTTGAATTGTGTCATGAGCTGAAAATATCGAATCAAATCGTATCATGAGCTCAATTAATCAAATCGAATCGTATCGTATCGTGAGCTGAATATATCATATTGAATTGTATCAAGCTGAGTATATATAGATATATATATCTATATATATAAATATATATAGTATCCAATATTGTCATGAGACTAGTGTATCGCTCAGATTCTCCCACATTGCTTCATTTCTATTCTCTCAAAACAGCAGCTGACCCTGAGAACAAAAACCCTTCTCACTGAAAGAACTCTTCAAAGTTTCAACTCTTTGGTCATAGAAAGAACAATTTCAAGTCTTTGGATCAAAACACTTCTCTGGACTGAGATGTCAGGACGGTTGCGATGAGAGGCAGAGAGCTTAGATGGTTCAGTCGAGTGATTCAGACGAGACGATGAAGTACGGCCGACCCTGGACTGACTTTGATTGGACAGGAAGTCTGTTGGATGGTCAAACAAACAAGTTAAATTGGACGTGCAACCAAAATATTTACACTCACAGGATCCTCGCTACGTCCTCGTTGTGATACATTTGAGCCGCTGAGAACCGGGACGATGATGTTTTGGATCTTGTTTTACCTGTCAGTCTGGAACAACGTTGTTACATCGGCCTTGTTGACTTTGCTCGTCTTCGCTCCCGCTGTCGGCTTGTTTGTGTGGATAGATTGGAGGTCGATGGTAATCTGCCTCTCAGAGTTACAAATCCGAACCATCTGCCAAAACACTCACAGCCTCGCGCTGACCTGGAGCCTGACCCCGGTCGTCAAGTCGCTGCCAGTCTTTAGCAGATCATTGGACCAGAATCCTTCACACTTGAGAAACCTTGTTTCTTGAAGTTCAATTTAACTCTGTAAAGAAAAACAAATAAAAAAGGTTTTTTACTTACAATATTATAACAAAACATCAGAGCTGGAGTACTGGAGGTTGTAGCGACGTGAGAAAATGACGATGCCTAAATATTGAGATGTTTTTATCCGATTCATTGTATTGAAACGCAGCAGTGCACTGTATAGAATATAGTTTTTGGCTTTATTTATACTTTTTTATTTACATAGTTATCTTATAGTTTATATTTCCATAAGGCGTGAGTAAAAGAGATGGTTACATTTCTGTATTAACAAATAACATGCAAATATTCACTACATTTCTTCATTATTATGTTGAAATGAAACTCCCGGCCACTAGATGGCAGCATTCATTACGTTCTCCACAGCTTTAAGTGATCAAGTTCACCCAAAATTTAAATTCACTCATTTTCTACTCACACTCATGTCGACTAAGGGTTGGGATTATTTTCAGAGTAATCTGTTCTTTTTAGAGTTATAGACAAAAAATTTTGTTCATTTTAATGTAGCGGCTGGAGCTCAGTTGTCTTCATCTTTGTCCAAAAAGACACTTAAAAACATCTGAATACCTCTATACTGCTCGTCTGTAACATCCTTCTTGGATCGAAGCCTCGACGTGAGGACATTTTACCTAAAAACTTCTGAAACACATTGCAAGTGTCAGTGCGAAAGATTTATGCTAGTCCTCCACTGAGGACGAGAGGATACAGTCGACTCCAGGCGCTTTTAAAGTTGATGTTTGGACATATTTTGGTTTGAAAACAAATTAAATCAGTTACGACTTCGTCAAGAGTCATGTGGTCTGTAAATACTACAACACCAGAGTCAAGTACTGGGCAATACTACACATATATCCTTGTTACTACACTATCACAACACCAGAGTCAAGTACTCGACAATTCTACACATATATCCTTGTTACTACACTATCACAACACCAGGGTCAAGTACTCAACAATACTACACATATATACTTGTTACTACACTATCACAACAGCAGAGTCAAGTACTCGAAAATACTACACATATCTACTTGTTACTACACTATCACAAAACCAGAGTCAAGTACTCGACAGTACTACACAAATATCCTTGTTACTACACTATCACAACACCAGAGTCAAGTACTGAACAATACTACACATATATACTTGTTACTACACTATCACAACACCAGAGCCAAGTACTCGACAATACTACACATATATACTTGTCAGTACACTATCACAACACCAGAGTCAAGTACTCGACAATACTACACATAGATACTTGTTACTACACTATCACAACACCAGAGTCAAGTACTCGACAATACTACACAAATATCCTTGTTACTACACTATCACAACACCAGAGTCAAGTACTCAACAATACTACACATATATACTTGTTACTACACTATCACAACACCAGAGTCAAGTACTGGACAATACTACACATATATTCTTGTTACTACACTATCACAACACCAGAGCCAAGTACTCGACAATACTATACATATATACTTGTTCCTACACTATCACAACACCAGAGTCAAGTACTCAACAATACTACACATGTATCCTTGTTACTACACTATCACAACACCAGAGCCAAGTACTCGACAATACCACACATATATACTTGTTCCTACAGTATCACGATATATCGTATCTTTGCTCCTGTATCGTGATATTTATCGCAACGACAGATTCTTGCCAAGAAACACTGCTAGTAGGTAGTAATGTGCTAATGAAGCTAAAGGACGTACTGTCCTATATTTTTGTAGCTCAATAGATGGCGCTATTAGTTTAGAAATCAGATGGGAAGTTTCAATAGAATAATGATTTCAAAGCTAATTTAGAATCTTCCTGGCTCACATCAGTACAATATTAACAGAGATCAATAAAAACACTAAATGTAAGTAACATTCAATTTGTATCGTTTTGTCTGTTTATTATGTCTGGAAAAGCGCTCTACAAATATGAATTACTTAATTACTTACTTATATAGATATGTGTTGATATTGTCTCCTCATGTTCTTGTTTCCTTCCAGGGGTCCAGAGGAGCTCCTGGGCCAGCGGGGCCACCAGTAAGACACACTTGTTTAGGTTTAATTCATAAAAACCTGATCCTGTCCTGCATACCTTTTCTGATCCCACCTACTCCATAAAGGACGATGACCTGTTCCTGTTCTGTTCCAGGGACCGCCAGGCTCCTTCGATTTCCTCCTCCTGCTCATGGCCGACATTCGGAACGACATCACCGAACTACAGAGCAAGTTGTACGACAAACCTTCGAACTTTCCCGACGAGGACTCTCTAGGCGCCCCGGATGGCTGGGCGGACAAGCTGGACAATTTGGACTTTGGCTCCGGCGACGAGGAGTACAAGCAGACTCAGAGGTCCGGGGGAGGAACCCGGAGGAACAAGAAGAAGAAACCAGCGCGAGAGAGAAAAGGCGTTGAATGGGATTATTGAGTTCCGAGTTCTTTGTTTGATGTACATATTGTCTTTTTTATTTAAATACTCAGTGTTACTAACTCTTTTTTTTATCACAGATGTTTATTTTTCTATGATACACAAGATATTCTTATTTTTTTAAATTCAACTTGTATAAACTATATTATGAAAAATAAATCAACATTAATCTTTGATTTGTGGACAATATGTTCTTTTGTTTTTAATCACTGATTACTCACACATTTCCAACTGGTCAACTCATTAAAATAATAACTAAACTGAAAAAAAAAGTTGGAAAACGTTGGAATAATCCATTTTGTTCTTGTAATTTTTTGGAAACAATTATGTTAAAGTAGAATTATTTGCAAAACCTTACCATAACACATTTAATTAAACCCACTATTTATTTATTTATTCAGCATAAAAGTTAACTTTTTTAAATAATAATTAAAATGAAAATAAAAAATGGAAAACGTTAGAATAATCCATTTTGTTCTTGTTATTTTTTGGAAACAATTATGTTAAAGTACAGTTATTTGCAAAAACTTACCATAACACATTTAATTAAACCCATTATTTATTTATTTATTCAGTATAAAAGTTAAACTGATTCACTAGCAAGTATGTGTCAAAGGAAAAATAAACCAAAAAAAAGGTATGTATAAATAATACAATAGAATAAAAACTTAAGTATGAACATTTTAATCAAAAGTTCCTGTGGCTAAGTCATTAAATGTGGAATAATTGTTTTTAATTTGTTTTAAGAAAAAATGATAACGACAGATTATTAGATTATTAAATACGTTTCCAACCATTTATTGGGATTGTTTCTACACTAGAGGGAGACATTTCAAAGATAGGATTTTTTTTAAAAGAGAGTTTCAATTTGTTATAAGATAAACAAAAGACACAAGTACATAAGGGATGTAAGTGAAGGAAACATTTTAATAAAAAAAAGTTGACAGATTCTTGAGTCTTTCTGAATCAACAACACCCTCATTACAAGCCTGTGATTCTCTAACACTTGCTCCGATCCCACTTGAACTCTCCAGCTAGTCAATGAAATATAGTGTGGCCCCAAATGATTTCACTGCTGGAAAACGCAGACCAGCGTCCTGCAGGGAAGAGTTGGGTTTACAAAGAAGCTGCTAACTGATTGTTGGACGTGGCCGCATTCTATAAATAATAATAATAATAGACTTTTAAACTTGTGCTGATTTTATGCTGGATGACTTTCACAACAATTGTCCCGGTCATCACCTTCTTTCTTAATACCCCCACCCCCGCACCAATAAAAGAAACCACAGCATAGAAACCACGACCAAATATTTATTAGCTGGCAAGTGAGGCTGAGAATGTCCACATCATCCGTCTTGGCTAAAAGTTCGGGTCCAATTCCAACTGTACAATTTTGAGGCATATTTCATTGCAAGGTTGATAACATTATAAGCTAGTTTTGACATCAAGTCAAGAGAACCCAACACATCTGTGGCTTTTTTTTTTAACCTTTATTTTTAACGAAGGGGTGTTGCTTTCTCAGCCTCTAAATCTCTAATAAGTGATCAATAACTGCTTTTAAACTTTGATCAGGAACAGGCACATTCCACAAAGCTTGTAATTGATTATTGTTTATTCCAAATGTAATCTTAACTCCTGTGGTAGATAAGATTCTGAGTGATGTTACATTCGCTTCATCTGGACGGCCTCATTCATCTAAATGATTGCATCGACGACGTCATCCTTCCCATGAACTAATCCAGGCAACCTTTGGATTAACACTTGAGCAACAAACTCCTACGATGACTGTCCGTCGACATGAAATCATCCTGGGAGTATAAAGAGACCAGAACTAGTCAGGAATACATTATGATTTAAATTTTAACTGGTATTACGTATTTCTTAATTTCTCTTTAATTAATACACATATCTGGAATGTTTTATATGATGATAAAATACAGTTTGTCGTGATTGTCGCAATACCTGCTTTTGACCACTAGAGCTCAGTGTTTCCTCAGCCGAAAATTTACCTCCTCAAGTAAAGTCGCTCTCTGAACTCAAACTATATCTTTAATCAAATCAAATGTGGTTGTTGAAAATAGTTAAAGAGACGTATTTGATGTATAATAACGACTTCTTTGGAGCATGTTTTGCATTTTTAATTGCGGTAAAGAAGAAAAAAGATCAGATTTTGTTTATTCAAAATGTAATCTTAACTTAAGGTAAGGTAAGGTAAAACTTTATTGATCCCTCATGAGGTATCCTTCGGGAAATTGTTTTTTTCCAGTAGCCAATACATACAGCAATTTTTTTTATAAAAAATCAAAATAAAATAAGAACAAGAGAAATAAAGAGAAAGAACACAATTACACAATCTAAGTCTAAAGATAAAGACAAAGAACATAGACCAAAGAAAAACAACAAAGACAAAGGATACAAAGACTAACATAGAACAGAACATCCAGATACTCTCACTCCACTCCTGCCCCCGAAATTGTACAATTTAATAGCCCGAGGGATGAATGAGTCCCTGAGTCTATTTGTTTTGCACCTGGGTAGGAGCATTCGTGCTTCATTCTGCTTCTCTGCTCACTGATGACAGTGTTCAGAGGATGACTGTCATCGTCCATGATGGACAGTAGTTTGTTCAATGATCTCCTCTCAGCAACTGTCACCAGTGAGTCCAGCTTCATTCCAACCACAGAGCCAGCCCTCCTGATCAACCTGTCCAACCTGTTGACACTCCTCTTGGACACATTTCCACCCCAACACACCACAGCATAGAACAGGACACTGGCCACCACAGACTGGTAGAACATGCAGAGGAGCTTCTTGCAGATGTTAAATGATCGAAGCCTCCTCAGAAAGTACAGTCTACTCTGAACTTTCTTATATACATGGTCTGTGTTGCAGGACCAGTCCAGTTTACTGTCATGCCACACAACGAGGTACTTATAGTTGTCCACTATCTCCACCTCGTCGCCTCTGATGGACACTGGACGTGGCTTTGTCCTGGACCTCCCGAAGTCCAAGACCAGCTCCTTGGTCTTTGAGGTGTTCAGCTGCAAGTGGTTCCTCTCACTCCAGTCCACAAAGTCACGTATCAGACTCCTATACTCGTCTTCGCTGTTGTCCCTGATGCATCCAACAATGGCAGTGTCGTCAGCAACTTCTGGACGAGACTTGGCTCTGAGTTGTAGCAGAAGTCTGAAGTGTAGATGGTGAAGAGGAGAGGGGCCAGTACTGTCCCCTGAGGTGCTCCTGTACTGCACACCACAGTGTCAGACGTGATGTCCTTCAGCCTGACATACTGTGGTCGATCAGTAAAATAATCCGTAATCCAGGAGACCAGACCAGGGTCCACATGCATCCGTGTCAGTTTGTCCTGCAGCAGAGTGGGCTGGATAGTGTTGAAGGCACTAGAAAAGTCCAGGAACAGGATCCTCACTGAACCACTTCCTTTATCCAGGTGGGAGTAGGTCCGATGCAGGAGGTGAAGTATGGCATCTTCCACACCAACTGCTGGCCGGTAGGCCAACTGCAGGGGGTCTTGCGTGTGCTGGACTTGTGGCCTAAGATGTTTACTACTTCTGTAGTAGATAAGATTCCGAGTGATGTTAAATATATTTCATCTGGACTGCCTGATTCATTTAAATGATGTAATTGACTAGAATAACTAATCCAGGCAATGTTTGGATTAACATTTGAGCAACAAACTCACTCCTATGATGGCTGTCAGTCGACATGAAACCATCCAGGCAAATTTTTTCATTAGCTATTAGCCAAAGTACAGATAATGTTAGTATTTATTAATTTCTCCCCGAATTAATACACAAATCTGGAATGTTTTAAATGATGATACAGTTTGTCGTGATTTTTATTTCTTAAAACGGAGCAATATCTGCGTTTGACCACTAGAGCTCAGTGTTTCCTCAGCAAAAAACTTACCTCCACAAGTAGCGTCGATCTCTGAACTCAAACTATTTATTTAATAAAATCATTTGTTGTTATTGGAAATAGTTTAAGAGATGTTTTTGTTTATTTATTTTTTCTACTTTGGAGCATGTGCTATTTTTCAGCGACAAAAAGATCAGGGACACCTGCGACCAATTAAAAAGAGAAAGACATTATGTCACACTTCGGCTTCTCCTCAGCTTTTTAGCATTTTGGCAACAACACAATGTTTACAATCTTTGTTGTCAGCCGCAATTAAACCCACAACAGCATCAGCGTAATTCCATCAATGATAATTTCACTGGTATTTGAAGGTTTTTTTAAGCACATGCCAAGAGTCGCTCCAGTACAGTCGCAGTCGACTTGAATTAAACACAGCATCACTGTTTACATGTGTTTGTTTCGTAACGAGTCCGCTTTCAAAGAACAGCTTATGATCAGAGGCAGAAATTAACGTTCCTGTTTGGACGCTTAGGTCATCGCTTGCTTTTCAAAACAAATAACTTGGGAAAGAGTCCAACTCTGGAAGTAATTAATCGGCGTCATCGGAATGATGAAAAAGATTTGAAATATTTGCTGAAGTGCCCCCTTGTTCCTAATTATATCTCCCCGCTTGACCCCCTCATTATTTAGAACCACAGTGAATGGGAACCAGTGCGAATCCAGTCCTCCTTTCACAGAGACGTTCGGGGGGCAGATGAATGAAGGAGTTATTGTGTCGTGATGAAGGCCTTAATGAGGTAATTTTATTAGTCGTGGCTGGTCAGAACTGTTGAAAACAGACGGGAGGAAACAAACAGAGGGAGAGGGACGGCAAAGAGAAAATTAGTGTTACCCAATTCATGAATTAATGCATTACTGTGAGCAGCAAATGGAAGGCCCCAGAAGTCCTCCTTTCACTGCAGCATCACAATGAAAAAAAAAATACATTGTTTCCCTCCCGAGTAATTAGAAGACAGTGCAAACTCACTTCTAATGAGGCGAAAGGCCTTTTCCCCTGTTTCGCCTCCGAAAAGAAACGGCTCTTGTCGAGTTTAAGGAAGTATTGAGGGTGAAGGAGACAATAATGAGAGATCAGCTTGGCCCAGGTAAAGAGGATTGAATGGCTCTCTCTTTCTGGGACTCCTGGGGGGCCGCTCTTCCCAGCACAACAACACTTGGCCCTGAGAAAAGGGCTCGCTGAGGAGCCCGGAGCCTGAATGGGAGCCGCGCTGTAGAGGGTCAAGCTGAATGGCAACAAGTTTCTTCTTTACAAAACCATGTTGCGCCGGCAGAAGCCTGCGCACATGTACACAAACACGAGCGCACACACACACACACACACACACACATCCAGCAGCCTCCCACCGCCTCATGGAGTTATCTTTACTCAGGCTTTGTCTCGTCTAATTGGAGCTGATGAGGGACTAATTGGTAGCTTTTTTACAAGCGGTCGTACTTAAGCCGAGGGAGGCAGCATGAGCGGAGTTAATGAGAGGCTTTGCACAAATAAAAAAAAGCTCTAAAATGGGCCCGCCTCACCCGAGGAGAGAAAAGGGAAAGTTGAGGATATCTTTTGTGTCGTCGCCATCTTTCACTTATGTGCAGGTATCTGAAAAGACCGGGGTGGGCAGGGATGGAGGGGAGTTTGGGGGGGACGGTGGATGCTGGAACACCCGAGCACTTGTGCGGATAAAGGGATCTGTTCGGTATTGTCCCGCGTCCATCGTTTAGAGCGTCGGCTGATAATGAGAGAAGGCTGCTCCTGAAATGAATGTGGCAAAGTCCTCAGTGGGCAACAAGTGCCCTCTCCTGACCGGACCACACTGGACCCCCGGTTGAAGCAAGCTCCGGGATAAAGGCCCCGGTCATTTGGGACTTGTCGAGGGCCAGTATGTGGACTATAGAGAAGTTTTCAACCCCTCGACAAAAAAAAAAAAGATGGGAAAACATGGAGGGACACGTGAGCTGCTTAAATGATGTGCATCTTATTATTCAGTTTTATTGGAATAAAAAGTTGATAAACTTTTTTTGGATGATATTTACACGTCAACACAATATAAAGTGATGTTAAGAAGAAAAATATCACATAACGTGAGTGCCTTTTAAAAAAAATTATATAAAGAAGTAAGTAAGTAAGTATATTTTATTTATATAGCAATTTTCCAGACCAGGGTCACAAAGCGCTCAAACAATCAAAACAATAAGATAGAGGCGAGGAAAAAAAAGATGTAACAGTTCAACACAACAAGACAAAGATGATGAAAACATTTAAACCTGTGGTATCTTTATTTTTTTTAATCGTTTTTGCCTTAAGTATTTCTGTAGTTTGGGATGAGATGAATGAACACTTCTGACACTGAGAAGAACCTGATCAAACTTGCTGGGATTTGAACCATTTACGAATCAAAAATTTAGTAAATTTAACATAAAGTACTACAGGAGTCGCTTATATTTCTCGCACCACGAAAAGTTTCGTCTTTTTTATTGGCTGGAGTGGAACAGAAAACTTTACAGGTTTATTTATCGAGTAAACGTGACAAAAAAATAGAAACGTAGTTTCAAAAGTCAAAGGCTAACATTACCTTGGAGTGAATTCAGTTCTTTCCAAATAAAAACACCTCAAACTTAATGAATCATTTTTCCTTTTCTGTTTGAGAAGAAATGCATCAAAGGTCGAGACTAGTCTTGAGCCCAGTCGTCGGGGGCCACTGATGTACTGCTAAAAAAAAACGAAACTGTCCGACTACTTTTTAAGTTGCTGGCACAGTTCCTCTCAAATGGCATAGTTTACAGAAGCTGAAAATCTACAAAAATACTTTTTTCTGTCCATTTCATACACTAAAAATGTCCCTTTAATTCTAGTGATTCGAGCATCTTTATGGAAAAACAAAGTTGTCCAAAAATAGTCTCTTTCACTAAAGGAGGATTTAAGAGCACCACGTGTTAAGCAACATGACTTTCCTCGTCCCGCTGTCCTCCCAGCAGTTCGTGTGATAATCCATCCTTTGTCTCGTGAATCAACACCGTGGAGCTTCAGGTCTCATTTAACTGAGCCACTGTATCACTGCAGGAGGAAGTCACTCTCTCTTTCACCACAAATACAAACATCCCCCAAGGTACAGGAGCACTGGTGCATCTATCCATCCATCTTACCATCCATCTTACCATCCATCCATCCATCCATCCATCCATCCATCCATCCATCCATCCATCCATCCATCCATCCATCCATCCATCCATCCATCCATCCATCCATCCATCCATCCATCCATCCATCCATCCATCCATCCATCCATCTATCCATCTCACAATCTCACTATCTATCATCTATCTATCTATCCATCCATCCATCCATCCATCCATCCATCCATCCATCCATCCATCCATCCATCCATCCATCCATCCATCCATCCATCCATCCATCCATCCATCCATCCATCCATCTATCCATCTATCCATCTATCCATCTATCCATCCATCCATCTATCCACCTAACCATTCATCCATCCATCTAACCATCCATCCATCAATCCATCCATCCATCAATCCATCCATCCATCCATCCATCCATCCATCCATCCATCCATCCATCAATCCATCCATCCATCCATCCATTCATCAATCATCCATCCATTCATAGCTCAATGAAGTCAGAGATTTAAAAAAGTCTAACATAAAAAAAATATTTCCTCTAATATGTCAATTTTTGAATTTCATTTTTAAATATTTCTGTTGTAAATTGTATTTTTCTCCGCTCAGATATTCAACACAGTCGTATAATTTACTGCCAAAATATTTGTGGTGACTCATGTGAGCTCCTATTCACAGTCTCAGTGGCCCATTAACATCCTGCAGGTTCTTATTGTCCACTCTTAAATTGATCCATTAGCATGGTCATTGTTATTTAAATCCCACATTTCCCCACAAAGAGTGTGGTTTAACCCTCTAATGAGGACTTCCTGCCACAATAGACGGAGGCCTCTATTTTCTTTGCTCCCTAAATCCTCTCAGAGTTCGTTTGTCTTTATGTTTTGAGGGTTAACATGTAATTACTGGTTAAACGATACTCACTCTTTCTGATGCAGTTGATCTGTTCTCTTTATTTTTACGATATCAAGCATCCATATATTGACACGTGATTCTTTTGATCAGAGTAATGTCGATTATTTGCCTATAATTGGCAGATTATTGATATTTGTTCTTTAAAACGATGGGATGTTTTGGCATCTGTTAAATGTGTATAAGCCTTGAAAGTCGGTATCCTTCAGACATGTCATGATCAGGAAAAATACCAATAAAAATGAAGTATGTCGATACTAAAATGATGAGTATATTTTCTCAGATGGAGGCAAAAGTCTTTAAAAATCACATACTTTTGTGACTCAATTATTTACAGGATCAAACCGTGGTAAACAATGGCCGACTATTTGCATATTTTCGGAGTTACATGGAAGTAAATGTGTGCCAACGGACTTTGAATCTCAATTTCTTACACTAAATTTTTACAGAATCAAAATCAAACTTTGAATTTGAAAAATCATCAAATTTAATGCACTGTTCTTTTTTTTCAATGTATTAATACATTCAGTGTCAAATTTAATGTGTAAAAAAAAAACATGAAAATGAATTCAATGTATGAAAAATTCTACGTAAAAATTCAATGTAAAAAAAATCAGTTTTAGAAATTCATATTCAAAGTCTAATGGCACACATTTACTTCCATAGAGTTAGAACTTTATGAATTCATCCCGAAACAATGAGAAATATATTTGTACCAAACATCTACACCCTATATATCAATGGTTTCAATCACATAATGGGCCAAAATTTTATCTATAAAGGTCCACATTGATCTACGTACCATGAAATTCTTACTTAGTTACCCCAACAAAAGTGCACAGTATAAACATATATATATCTATATGTATACATACATATATAAATAACTATATATACATTTGGAGTTTGACACATTCGCTATATCCAGAAAATATAGTTCACCTTGTATAGATCAAACAAAATAGTGTAGCTTCAACTATATACATCAAAAGTTATAATATAACTGTTTTGCTTGTTATTTTTTATCTATGCTAGTGTTTTTGTTTGCACTCCATGTTTGCTAAATCCAGCTTCTATTGTTCTGACCACTCTCTACCAGCGTCGACATAAACCTGTTTAGCACTTTTAAATAGGATTACATTTTAAAGTATTTTTCCGCTACTGCCTGATTGATACCATCAAGGTATTTGAGTGGGGAAAAAACAAAACAGGAGAAACAACATTATATCTGTTTTTGGGTTGATTTTAGAATACAATAAAAGTAAATAATAAACAAGTGCACTAGACAGTGCAGATCACTGCCAAGCAGCTCATTCCCACTCACTCTTTTCTACTCAATATCTAAGCGCAAATTAGTGCTTTTAATAAATTATTTATTGAAGAATAATTCAATTAGTAACAGTAAAAACAGGAAGAGTAACTATTATATAAAATGTTAAAAGAAAGATAATTAAAAACTGCATGAGTCATATATTGTGAAAAGTCAAAGACTCTAGGACTTGGACCCAAAAGCACACCTTTTTTAACAAAATATAAAGTATCCTCTACAGTTGATAACATGTTGTTATGCAACACTTTCAGTCATATTCTTAAGATTCTTATATCCTGGTTGTTCTCATAGTGTCACAACAGTTTTCTTTAATACAATTAAACATGAACCTAGAAAAAAGGTGCATTACAGTCTGATAATCATATAAAGTGTTATTATAATATAGATTTTATTCCAGTCAGGTCAAAGCCTTTAAGCCAGATATTGGAAAAGATGTAAAAATCCACAAATCAACTGCAGCTTTAGCCCTTGTGTTATCTCAGGGTCAAGGTGACCCGAAGGCCAGAAAACAAATGTTTTTGTTGTATCCATTGTGTTGTCTCAGGGTCAAGGTGAACGACCTCCACCACTGCATATGGATTTATTGAAGCCAAATGACACAACTAAGCAAAAAAAGGGGGAAAAAAAGTAATGAGCTAAAAGAGCCCAACAACAATTCTATAAACCTACCAATTATTATTATTTTGAAAAAACACAAGGTTTTTAATTAGTGTTTGAACTCCCCATTTACTTCTGTAATAGTTATATGTGTTTATTGTCTTGTACTATTGTTTATTGTTTTTGGTGTAGTTATTATTATTTTATTGTTGTGTTTAATTTACATTATTATTTTTGTGTTATTATTATTATTATATTAACATTAATTCATATTTGTTGTTAATCTCAATATGTGTACTGTGTCTCTTAATAAAATGTATATGTATGTTTGATATTTTTCTTGTGAACTGAAATCCCCCCAGTGTGGGTGAAAAAAATGGTTTATTGCCAGTTTTGTAAAAACAACATAGGTATTCTTTGTGACATTACGGAGAGAAATAACTAAATGATAACGGTGAAACTACATCAATTCTCACATTCTGGAAGTAATATATACAAATGTACACAAAATGTAATAATAAAAATGTGTTTGAGAGGTCAAGCTTAGCTAAAGCTATGCTATCAGTTGCATAATTAATTTCCTTTTTTTTTTAAAAACTGTACTTCACTTTTTCCCTGACTCACATGTTTCAAATGTTGAAGTCTTTCACTCAAAGATGCAGTAAGTTCCTCATCATGACCATGTTTTCAACTCATTACTTTATAAAGTTGCATTAAAATCTGGGCGAACGAGAGGTTACGAGAGTCCGTTATGACGTAATAATGGCTTCACTCCTCCTCCAGCCACCTGTAATCACGCCCGCTTTGTTGATACAACGAGTCCCTTGGAGGTGGAGACTTCTGGGATTAATGACACGCGGTGATAAGCCTCCATGTTTGACCAATTACAGAGTGGGTGAGGCTAGAGTAAACAAGATTTCATCTCCAGAAAAAATGTTTTCAGTGGGCGGAGCTTAAGATCATTTTCTGATGTCAATATTTCAATGAAAAGAGGGTTTTCACTGATGATACAATAGTCCAACATCACAACATCACACACTTACAACAACACATTAGTATACCTTTGATGTTAATCATTAAGAAAACTAGTTAATTTATTAGCAATGAAGCAATACTTCTGTAGCAGTGCACTAGTGTGTATTTTCTTAAACTAATGTTTATTGATCTATTTACTATGACGTTTCCATTTTATGTTATTGTTAATTTTATTGACATTATGGTATTGATTATTATAAGTTATTATTTTGAATACCTGAACTGTATGTCCTAATGTAGTGGTATAAACTAAAATGGAATCATTACATTTTATATGGGAGAACAAGCTAAGCTCCAAACAGTTGCATTATTAATTATTATTATTTATTGTTATCGTAGATATTCTTTAACTTTTAATGCAAATTGTAAGTAAGTATTCACAACAATTATGTTTGAAAGAAATCCATATATTAAAAAAAGGGTTTTAATTCCTTTACTTAAACAGCAGTGTACTAGTGTTTATCGTTCTTGATATATTAATCATGATTTTTATTCACTGTTGTTTTTATTTTAGATATTAGTTATTTTAGATATTATTGGTATCATAATTATATGTATTATAATTATTTGTTATTATTTTTAAGAGGTCAACTGTATGTCCTAATATAATGGTATACATGTTTTATACTTTCCATTTGAACAGCTAAAAACAACAAAGGTTTAACAGTAAAATGATATATTATAAGTAAGTAAGTAAGTAATTTATATTTGTAGAGCGCTTTTCGAGACCAGTGTCACAAAGTGCTTTAACAATCACAAACAACACACATTTAAAATATATACTTAATAGGTCAAGACACCACCTAGACAATCAGAGGAGTCTCAGAGAATCAAGGAAAAGCCAGCACGAATAAAAAGATCTTAAGATGTTTCAAACACAGAGATGGTTCCAAAGCTTAGGAGCAACAGTCTGGAAGGATTTCTCTCCTCTGGTCCGGAAGTTCAGGAACCATCAGTAGATTCTGATCCACAGACCTCAGAGCCCGAGCTGGGGTGTAAGTCTGGATCAGATCACTGATGGAAGGTCTGACCATGAATAGATCTGAAAGTAAGAACCAGAATTTTAAAATGATCCTGAAAGAAACTGGCAGCCAGTGAAGAGTTTTAAGGATCGGAGAAATGTGAGTTCTTCTACTAGAGCAGCTCAGAATTCTCGCTGCAGAGTTGGAAGGACAAGCTTAGCGAGTCATCAGTTGCATTATTAATTAACTTTTTTTTTAAACTTCACTTTGTCTCCAGTTTAGGGCATATAAAGCAATATCTTATTATTAACTTGAAGTTGGTTATTGGCATATTTTTTTTACTGTAATATATGTGTTATTTTAGAATTTACACATTTTATCTTGTATAAAATTTGACTTTTAATTAAATAATAAATATTTTCCGAGTGTTACGTGGGTTTAATCCAGACACTCCGGTTTCCTCCCACAGTCCAAAAACATACAGAGGTTGATTGAGAACTTTGGGAAATTGTCCTTAGGTATGACAGAGTGTGTGTGTGAATGGTTGTCTGTCTTTGTGTGCCCTGCGACAAACTGGCGTCCTGTCCAGAGTGTCCCCTGCCTCTCGCCCGATGATACTGGGATAGTCTCCCCGTGAAGCCGACCCCGGGATAAAAAGCGGTAGACAATGAATGAATGAATGAGTAATAAAAATAATAATAATAATAATAATAAACGGTTGTTTCCTTTCCTTAATGAAAATTATATTGAAAATAAATGATCGTTCAAAAAAACGTATTATTTTATTTATTTTAATATTGTGTTCGATGTAAGTTATTCTTTTGTTCCTCAATTATTTTACTATCATTATTATATTTACGTTTAAAAAAAAAGGGGAAAAAAAGCTTGGACTTGGCTTGGAAGTCAAGCTTGTTTTTTTCCTTTTTTAAAAAAAACGTAAATATAATTATTATATTATTTATTATAATTAATTAGTTTTGCCTAAATGACGTCACGCTCCAGTTGTGCACAATCATCATTATTATATTTACGTTTAAAAAAAAAAGGAAAAAAGAAGCTTGAGTTACTCCAAGTCAAGCTTCTTTTTTTCCTATTTTTTTTAACCGTAAATATAATAATGATAGTAAAAATAATTAGTTTTGCCTAAATGACGTCACGCTCCAGTTGTGCACACTCATCATTGTGCACAACTCAAAAAAAAAGGAAAAAAAGATTCTTGACTTGGAGTAACTTCTTTTTTTAAACGTAAATATAATAATGGTAGTGAAAAATAATTACTTATTTACTTATTTACTTACTTACTTTGCCAAAATGACGTCACGTTTTCCTCTCGACCAATCACAAAGCGCCCTGTTGGCCCTTCCGCGCTCCCGTCATGCTCATGGCGGCCGCAGCGCTACGTCAGCAGTGATCCTGGAAAAACATGGCGGCGTCCAGAGCACAGCGACCGGCCAGAGCCTCCGTGTTGCTGCTCTTCTCCCTCCTCTCCGCCGTCCTGTGGCGCTGCAGCCTCGCCGAGGACGCGGACTCGCCCGGTACCGAGGCTCCGGTTCACCGGCGCTTCGAGTACAAGTACAGCTTCAAGGGACCGCACTTGTCCCAGAGCGACGGAGGGATTCCGTTCTGGATCCACACCGGCAGTAAGTTTGAGTCCAGCTGTCAACATGCACATCATAAACATCAACATGCACATCATAAACATCATCATCATCATCATCATCATCATCATCATCATCATCATCAATGTTGTTCTGTGAAGAAACATAAACGTGTCAAAAGTCTGTCGATCATCGTCACGACATCAGTGTTGAACTTTCCTCCTTTGATTCTTGCATCACTCAGGCTTCACTAAATACTTTATATTTAATATATAATGTATCTTTAAGAGACACTTTTTCTTAACATGTCAGCATTTAAATCTGTTTTTTTTTTATGATGTTGGACAGTAAAATATGATTTATTGAGAAGAAATCAAAGTGTACATTTTATTATGGACTGTTATAATCTGATTTTTTTAAAACCTGATGACCTATAAAAAAATATATATAAATACTCAAAGGTTTTTGTCATTTTCAAAATTGTTTTTATAATTCTAAATATTGTTATGTTTTATTATATTTATTTAAGTTGTTATCAAATGTATTATTATATTTAATATTCTGTTAATCGTTAGATTTTGTAACATAGCTTTAGTTGCAGTTTATTTTTTGGATGGTTTTTTATTATAAATATATATTATTTTATTTAATACTCTGTTAATTGTTACATTTTTTGACATAATCATAGTTGCAGTTTTTTAAACTGTTTTTTTTAATATAAATATTTATTTTATTTAATATTCCGTTAATTTATACTTTTTTTTTTTACAGTTTCTTTTTTAAACTTTTTTAACTCGGGCTTCACTAAATACTTTAAATTAATATATAATATATAGTTTCGAGACACTTTTTTTTACATGTCAGGATAAAATCCGTTTTTTTTTTATAATGTTGGACAGTAAAATATAATATATTGAGTGTACATTTTATTATAAACTGTTATAATCTGATATATTTTTTAAACCTGATGAAATTGGTTTTGTCAAAAGTAATATAAAAAATATAAATACTCAAAGGTTGTCATTTTCAAAATAAAAACCCACATTTTTTATAATTCTAAATATTTTTATGGTTTATTATATGTATTTAAGTTGTTATCAAATGTATTATTTTATTTAATATTCGGTTAATCGATACATTTTGTGACATAGTTTTAGTTGCAGTTTATTTTTTGAACCGTTTTTTACTATGCATATATATTATTTTATTTAACATTCTGTTAATCGATACATTTTTTGAAATACGCAAGTTGCAGTTTCTTTTTTTAACTTTTTTTTATTATTACAAAAATATATTATTTTATTTAATATTCTGTTAATTGTGGCATTTTTTGACATAGTCATAGTTGCAGTTTTTTTTAACTGTTTAATTATAAATATATATTATTTTATTTAATACTCTGTTAATTGTTACATTTTTTGACATAATCATAGTTGCAGTTTTTTAAACTGTTTTTTTAATATAAATATTTATTTTATTTAATATTCTGTTAATTGTTACATTTTTTGAAATATGTTAGTTGCAGTTTCTTTTTTAAACAGTTTTTTTTTAAATAAATATAAATAATTTAATATTCTATTAAGTTTTAGTTGCAGTTTATTTTTTGAACCGTTTTTTACTATGCATATATATTATTTTATTTAACATTCTGTTAATCGATACATTTTTTGAAATACGCAAGTTGCAGTTTCTTTTTTTAACTTTTTTTTATTATTACAAAAATATATTATTTTATTTAATATTCTGTTAATTGTGGCATTTTTTGACATAGTCATAGTTGCAGTTTTTTTAACTGTTTAATTATAAATATATATTATTTTATTTAATATTCTGTTAATTGTTACATTTTTTGACATAATCATAGTTGCAGTTTTTTTAACTGTTTTTTTAATATAAATATTTATTTTATTTAATATTCTGTTAATTGTTACATTTTTTGAAATATGTTAGTTGCAGTTTCTTTTTTAAACAGTTTTTTTTTTAAATAAATATACATAATTTAATTTAATATTCTATTAATTGTTACATTTTGTGATATAGTCACAGTTGCAGTTCATTTTTTTATGTGATTTTTTTTATTATAAATATATATTATTTTATTTAATATTCTGTTAATTGTCGCATTTTTTGACATAGTCATAGCTGCAAATTTATTGTAAAAGTAATGCTTTAAAAATGTGATGTTTTACATCAGAGACATTAGTCTTTCTATCCCAGACAATGGATCAACTGTTTTAACTTCACCTCAACTCTTCTTACCTTTCTCTCTCTCAGATGCAATCCCCAGCGCAGACCAAGTCCGGATCACGCCATCCCTCAGGAGTCAGAGGGGTTCGGTGTGGACCAAGAACAAAGTCACATTTGAAAACTGGGAGGCCGAGGTCACGTTCCGGGTATCTGGGAGAGGAAGAATGGGAGCGGATGGATTGGTAAGAAATGCTCGTATTGTTCTATACAATATATAGTTATATAGTTTTTAAAATTCAAGTGATTTGCTTCCTGCACAGTACAACCTAAAATATCTCCAGATTAGAAGTTGTGCCTCAAAATAACTCATAATTATTACAGTTTTATCTCAATTTATGTTGACTATTTACTTGTTCTACCATGCTAAATAATATTGATTAATTTAGAAGTCAAATGTGTCAAATAAAAGGAGGCTTCCACACATACAGAAAAATGATAATATATAATCATTGTGTACTATTTACTGGATTAGATAAGGCTAAACAGTAACCAGGGACTTGCTTAACTCTATCAAGGTATAGATAAGACGTGGATATTGACAAAGGAACAAACAGTCGGTGATCGATTACGTAACAAAATGGGCTGAAACGCATCTGTCTCTGCAGGCTGTGTGGTTCACGGTTGAACAGGGTCTGGAAGGTCCAGTCTACGGCGCCGCGGACAAATGGAACGGTTTAGGAATCTTCTTCGACTCCTTCGACAACGATGGGAAAGTAAGTCTCGACTGTCTGTTATGGCATTATATCTTGAAAATGTTAAAATGAAAACATGTTGCTGGTAGATGGTTCCAACTATGATCATTTTAATGTCCTGGAAGAAGTGAAAATTGAACCTCAAAATAACAATTATTTGTATTAAAATTTGTTCTAATTTTTTGTTAATGGACATATTTGAAAATGGCTGATGGGAATAAAAACCCAACTCTCCTGACTCGTATGTTGTTGTCACAAAAGTTGAAATCTTCTTCTCCAAGACGCAGTAAGTCCCTCATCACGACCATGTTTTCAACTTATTACTTTATAAAGTTGCTCTGAAATCTGGGCGAACGAGAGGTTACGAGAGTCCATTATGACGTAATAATGGCTTCACTCCTGTTTATACAACAGGGTTGATAAACAAAGCTCACTGTTTGACCAATCACAGCAGGGTGGGTGTGGTTATGGTAAATAGAAAATAACAGTGTTTTCAGTGGGCGGAGCTTAAGATCATTTTCTAATGTCAATATTTCAATGAAAAGAGAGTTTTGTACAAACACACACTGATGATACAATAGAGTCACGACATCTATTAAAGACAAACTTCTATCAACACATTAGTTAAAATTAAAAATGCCATTATAACATAATTATTATAGTATCGTCACAAAAAGTCATTTTTTAATACTATTGTTATAAGATTAGATTAGATAAAAGTGTATTTTTATAATGACTATAATTATTTTGCTTGAAATGAATGTAACAGACGTTAGCAGCCATTAAATCTAAATGTAAATTTCTTCAAAACTGCTTTAAATCCAGATCGATCTCCAGAACATCACCAAAATTTGTGTTTATCGGGTACTTTTCAATAATTTCCTGAAAATATGTGTTGTGTAGCTAACCTAAGCGGGCGAAAAATTATTTTTGGAGGCAAAAAAGCATAGTTCCAAACAGTAAATGTTGAAGTCTTCCTCTCCAAGATGCAGTAAGTTCCTCATCATGACCATGTTTTCAACTTATTACTTTATAAAGTTGCTCTGAAATTTGGGCGAACGAGAGGTTACGAGAGTGGCTATACAACGAGTCCATTGGAGGTGGAGACTTCCAGGATTGATGATGCGTGGTGACAAACCTCCACGTTTGACCAATCACAGCAGAGTGGGAGTTATTATTTTAAACAAGATTATGTCTCCAGAAAAAAAGGCTTAAAATAATTTTCTAATGTTAATATTTCAATGAAAAGACAGTTTTGTACAAACACACACTGATGATACAATAGAGTCACACATTTATAAAGACACACTTAAATCTACACATTCGTTAAACTTTAAAATGCTATTATAACATCATTATTACACAAAAGTCAGAAAAAGTATTTTTTGTAATACTATGTAGTATTATGTATTCAGTTCAAACGTGTAGTTTATTTTTATTATCAATATAATTATTTTGCTTGAAATGAATGTAACGGACGTTAGAAGCCATTAAATGTAAATGTGTTATAAAGAAGAGTCATGATGTAACCCCTTGACTCCGGGATAAGATTCCACGTCATTGAGTTGTTGAAGGACGCCTAACAATATAATGATGAATTTAATATAATCACCAATAATCAATGCTGAAATCCAACAGATGTCCGGTGATTTTACATGATATATTTAAGTGTGAACAGCCTCTAAACGGAAAAATAAAATGGTTAATAAGTGCAGGTTTCATATTTGTTTCTAAATAAGTGAATATTAAACTAATATAAGACTTTTGAATGGGCCACTCCTGGCTGTTGGTCTTGTGTGTCTTCGCTTAATTATGCTTTGCTCAGTTTGTTTGGTTTTTTTTCCTAACGCAGACCTGAAGCTACCGCTGGGAGTCATTACGCTGGCAAATGTAAACACTAATTTAAATTAGATTTGGCTTGTTAAAAAATAATAAAAATAATAAATAAAAAAACTGTCATTCTCAGGGCCTAAGGGTTCGTCGAGGAAGGAGTGCTGAGATACTGTTGTTTCTCCAGACACGTTCTTAAAGTAATAGTTCACGCAAAAAACAAGCTTTTACTCATTTTCTACTCTATTTTCAGAGTAATCTGTATCTTCTTGGAGATACAAGCAAAAAAAACCTCCACGCTCATCGTCTGTAGCGTTCCTGAGGATGTTCAGCATTTTGTTCTTCAAACTTCTACCAAAAACGATACTAAAATAAAGACTTATTTAAGTTTTTCCAGAACATTTCCTCTTGTCCAGGTGTGACGACAAAAGCTACATTACAGACGAGCAGCATGGAGGTTTTTGGATCTTTTTAAGTGTGCCTTTTTGGACAACTCACTGAATCAACATGAACATACATTTCTTGGCCAAAAATCACTAGTTTCGTGAGAAGCTCTTAGTGGACTTTGGCAAAACCTTTATAAAGTGGACCCTCTCTAAGTTCTATCTGTAAAATGCCAGTGTTTGTGGACGTGTGATGGTTAGAAAGCCCATTTTTGTTATAATTGACTTAGATTATTGCAGTAAAAACTGTTGAGTTATAGTGTGTTCTCTTGTTTCTTTCCACACCCTTGAATGCGTCGTCTCGTGTATGAAGATCGGCAGCAAAAGTTGAGTCGTTTCTTCAAGTCTCACAGGCTTTTATGTTAATAAATTGCTGTTCCATGACTTTATGATGAGAGGGAGACGTTGTCTTTTCTAACTCTGTGCGAGGATAGTGAGTTCTGGCTCTTCCAAGTCTGTGTGAGGATAATGAGACGTGTTTAGGTGCTTCAGGAGAGAAGGCCTGAATGATCTTTTGATTAACATTGCAAGGTAATAAAATGTCATTTACCAAAAAAAAAACAAAAAAAAAAAAACAGCTAATGATCCAGTAGGTGGCGATCTTGTGGATCTTCCAAGTCATTGTTGCAACCTGAAACAAAGGAAGAAGAAGCTAAGGTTTTAAGTGAGAGGCGAGTGAGAGGGGGCGGGAAATACAACCTGAGCCACAGCAAGGTTTGTGTTGACGCTGTTGGAAATGAAAACCAAAGAAGGACAAAAACACAAACGCTTTTGTGCAAAAGATTAAACCGTTTTGAAAACGGGGAAAGAAGCTGCTTGGCTAACGTGGAAATACCAACCATGTTTTCACTTCGAAATAGTTAAATTAAAAAAATGATTTATACATTTTAAATTAAATATAAATGATTCTTATTTCATCATAAAATGTAGGTGTTGTCCACAGGAAAGATGATTAAATGTTGATCATATTAAAAGTTATATTAGTCGTACAATAAAATGATTTATTGTTTGTTTTTAGTAAATAATGCATGATAATATACTTGCCCCCCAAAATTGATCACGACAAAAGAGGAGAATATTTCCAAATATGGTCAGTTTGAGACAAAAATGACACCTGGAGCTGGACTATACATTTGGCAGAGACGACTATACATATTTTAAATTCACACTTTTCTACTAATTGACCGTATTTAAAACACCCAAACACCAGATGACCAAAAAGAGCATGACGTTGTTGTCCGGTTGTATCAGTGGGATACAAGTATTTGTAAAAAGATTACCAAAAGACAAATCCCGCTGGATTAATGTTCTTTTTTTTCCCCTGATCTTCTTTCAGAAAAATAACCCTTCTATAATTGTTGTGGGAAACAATGGCAACCTTGTTTATGACCACCAAAAGTAAGTAAACATTTCTTCTGCTTCGTGCTGACGTCTTTCCTAACTTAAAGAAGATTAGGAAATATGATTATATTTGCTTGACAGTAAATAATCCTCTATCTTTGCTAATCTCCCCGGGGCCAGAGAAAGCTTTGAGTAACTTTTATTTTCCTGTTTGTCTTTGACTTCCCGATGGTTATCCAAGCATTTTAGCCATAACACAACTGGTGTTTGCTGTTGTTCATTTCGGATCTTTGTTCTTCTATATCCACGTGCATATCGTACAAAGTTATAATGAGATTTTGTTTTTGTCCGCAGCGACGGCAGCACACAAGCTCTGGGCACGTGTTTACGAGACTTTCGTAACAAGCCGTATCCCGTCAGAGCCAAAATAACGTACTACCAAAAGACCCTGACGGTACATGAACGCAGCATCTCCTATTGTTGATGCTAAAAATTTGATTCATCGTTATTCTGTCCAGGTTTATCTGTGATTTCCTCAGAGCAGTTGTGTTTTTTTTTTTCCCCCACTCAGGTCATGATCAACAACGGTTTCACTCCAGACAGAGACGACTATGAATTCTGCGTGAAGGTCGACAACATGGTCATTCCTAAAGAGGCGTTCTTTGGTATTTCTGCTGCCACCGGAGGATTGGCAGGTATAAATGTTGAATTTGTTTTTTATCATGTGATTCAATAATAATTATGTTTAAAAAGGTGGAATTTTTATTGTTTTCGTTTTTTTAAATAATTGATTTTTAAATGTATCTATATATATTTTAAATAATTGAATAAAAGAAACATTAAAATAAATTGATTTTTTTTTCTACACATGGTTTGATATTCCAATGAACCAAAATGTTTATTTATAAATGTAATCATTTTTATTTGATATCAATTTAAATTAAATTGTAAAGTGTTGGTATGACAGTGCCACTAAACAATATTAGATTTAAAAGTAAGTAAGTAATTTGTATTTATATAGCGCTTTTCCAGACCAGGGTCACAAAGCGCTTAAATAATCAAAACAAAATTCAATAAAATATATTTTAAAGATCAAGATAACACTGAGAACAACACAGGAGTTCCAGAAAATCAAGGAAAAGCCTGAACAAATAGAAACGTCTTAAGATGTTTCTTGAAAGAGTCAGTAGATCCATCAAGCGCAAAGAGAGAGGAAGATCTTAAAAGGCTACTAACTTGAAAAAAATCTATTGAATTAATTTATTTTTGAATAATTGGACTAACTTTGTGTGAAATAATTAATTTAGAAAATATTTGATTATTTTAATTAAATTATGTAAAAAAAACAAAATACAAATGCCACCTTTTACCTAGAAATGATTAAATTAAATTATTCAATATAAACTAATTTAACTTTTCAAGGAACACATTACGCATTCATTTCTCAATTTTATATATATATATAAAACGATAAATAAATAAATGCTTCATACTCCTTACGCCAAACAAAATGTCTAACAACAGTATGCTAGTGACGACATACGTTTGTATAGCACCAGGAGTCAGCCTGGGACTCCTGCTGATTCAGCATTATGATGACCTGCACTGAACTTTTCTTTCCTGGCCACACTTTTTCCATTTTAGCTTATCTAAAGGCCAGTCTGTGTCAATTATTCACATATTAAACAGGTTAAAAAAAAAGGTTAAAAAGAAAACCTTCACACTGGAACTTAAATAAATAGAAGCACATTCTGTCACTGATTTTAACTGATGTTTAATTATTTATATCATGTTTTTTGAACAGAAGTTGATGTTTAAGCATCAGAAACATTCCTAAATAAATACAGAACTTTACAAAAAATCAAATTACTTTATTGTACAAATGTGTTCCTTGTCTTATTATCAATATTCATTAAAATTGCTGGCATGGTTGATGTATTTGAACTTTGCATAAAAATAATAACATGTTTTATGTCCAGTTGTATATAAACCATTCCGGTACAAATATAATATTTATTTATAATGGCAATTAAATGATGGTAAAGAAGCATTCTTGAGGTCTTGTCATTCATACAACCCTATTATATAATTATTATTGCAGTCAAAGTCCTTATATGTCTTGTTTTGAGTCCTTTATTGAGTTGTTTTGAGGATTGTTTCTGTATCATACATCAATGTTTAAAAAATCCATGTTGAAAAGTTCCTCTCCTGGGAGTTTTTACTTACAAAGAAAATCTTTTCTCTCTTAGATGACCATGATGTCCTTTCCTTCCTGCTGTTCAGACTCTCAGAACCGGGCCAACAACTGGTAACTGCACATAACTAGTTTCTAATTCAGTGTGTTCAGTCAACATTTGTGTTTCTGCGCGTGTGCATGTGAGCACAAAACACAGTGTTTGGCATCTATTGAGTGTTTTTTTTTTTTTTGTCTGTCCTGTTGAAGCCTCCACCTGAGTCTGTGATTCCTAAAGAAGAGAAGGACAAGTACCAGGAGGAATTTCAGAACTTTCAGCAAGAGCTGGACAAAAAGAAAGAGGAGTTCCAGAAGGAGCACCCAGACGTCCAAGGACAGCCAAGTTAGTGTTCCAAATATCCACAATGATCAAAAGTGTTTAGCACAAGCCAGACGGCTTTAGTTCTCTGTCTAGGTTTTATTTAATCTTTATTTAAAGAAAAGGAACAAAGCAGCCGTATGAGAACGGCAACGATCTTTTACTTTCTGGTTTTAAATTATTAATTTATTCAATGGATACTTTTAAACATAAAGAAACTCGTCTTTTTTACTCAAGAGAGGATCTGGTATCACTGAAGTCAAGATGATCATAATCTCCCGACAGAACCTCTGCATCGCTATTGTGGATGTAGAGCCGGTAAGAAGCTAAAGGCTAAGCTAACAGACAATCGGAGACGTCTCAAACCATCGATCCCCACGATCACGATGGGGAATGTCAATTTGTTGACAAACGGGATCGAAGAGCTGTCTGCCCTCAACAACCGGGGGATCTCCCGAGGGAGCAGCTTGTTGATCTTCACGGAGACGAGGCTCACTCAACTGACTCCGGACGCTAACGTGGACCTTCCGGGCTTCGCCGTCGTTAGAGCCGACAGAGACACAAACGCTTGTGGGAATTTGCGAGGAGGAGGTCTCATCATGAATGTGAATAAACGCTGGTGCAGCCCGGGACACATTACTGTAAGAAGGTCTTACCGTGTTGACACCGTGACGCTTTTATCATCGTCTCTGGGGATTTTAATCATGCCAACCTGGACTCTACACTGCCTACTTTCGAACTTTCAACTTTCAAACCTCTTCTTCCACTTGGACCAGGTTATGATCAGACTTCCCATCTACGGTCACTGTACACTCCTCTGGGGCAGAGATAGAATTTTGACCACTTGGACAATCATGAAGTGGACACCAGCTGTGGAGAGACTGCTTTGACACCACAGACCGGGATGTGCAGCTGAAGTCTCATGGTGAGGACATCGAGGGACAGACAAACTGTCTAACGGATTATTTAAATTTCTGCTTAGACATTGTCGCTCCTGCTAAGACTGTCCGCTGTTACCCTAATGATAAACCGTGGGTAACAAAGGAGGTCAAGGATGGAAGAAGGTGGCTTCAGGAGCAGAGACGGGGACGCCATGAGGTCAGCACAGCAGGAGGTGAAGCGATGCTTGAAGGAGGCAAAGGACACCTACAGGAGGAGGTTGGAGGAGAAGCTGAATTGGGAACAAATAAGAGAGGTCTGGGATGGTGTTAAAACCATCACTGGACACAAGACCAAGTCCTCTCTGACTGCAGTGGACATGGTGGAGGAGGCAAACGGTCTAAACAATCTTTTCAAAAGGTTTGAGAAGTCCACCTCACCCTCACTGCTGCCAGCTTCAGGACCCGCCCAACCTTCTTGTGCCCTCCTCAGCTCCACACAACCACTTCCCAGCTTCACCTCACTCCAGGTCAGCGATGTACTTCGGAGGATTCGTCCAAGGCAAGGCTGCTGGTCCTGACAAGGTGTCTGCTCGACTGCTAAAGACCTGCGCTGCTGAACTGGCTGAGCTGCTCCAGCATATCTTCAACCTCAGCCTACGGCTGGGGAAACTACCAGCCCTGTGGAAGACTTCCTGTATCGTTCCAGTCCCGAAAGAGAGCCGGCGATCTGAACGATGACAGGCTGGTGGTACTGACTTTACAGCTGATGAAGACACTCTAGTGGCTGGTCCTCAAACATCTCAGGCTACCGGTCCATAGTTGGTGTGGAAGATGCCATTCTTCATCCCCTGCATCGGACCTACTCCAACCTGGATAAAGGAAACGGCTCAGTGAAGATCCTGTTCCTGGACTTTTCTAGTGCCCTTAACGCCATCCAGCCCACTCTGCTCCAGGACAAACTGACACAGATGCATGTGGACCTCGGCCTGGTCTCCTGGATCTGGGACTATCTCACTGATCGACCACAGTACGTCAGGCTGAAGAACATCACGTTTGACTCTGTGGTCTGCAGTACAGGAGTACCTCAGGGGACAGTACTGGCCCCTCTCCTCTCCTTTCGTCCAGAAGTTGCTGACGACACTGCTGTTGTTGGATGCATCGGGAAGGACAAGTACAGGAGTCTTGATACTTGACTTTGTGGACTGGAGTGAGAGGAACCACTTGCAGCTGAACACCTCAAAGACCAAAGAGTTGGTCTTTCAGAGGTCCATCAGATAAAGCCATGTCCAGTGTCCATCAGAGGCGACGAGGTGGAGATAGTTGACAACTATAAGTACCCTGGTGTGTGGCTGGACAGTAAACTGGTCCTGCAACACAGACCATGTATATAAGAAAGTTCAGAGTAGTGTACTTTATGAGGAGGCTCCGATCATTTAACTTCTGTAGGAAATTCACGTTCTATCAGTCTGTGGTGGCCTGTTTTATGCTGTGATGGTTAATAAAGTATATCTAATCCAATCTAGTCTGTTTAGTTAACCATTTAACTTCTTTCATTTTTTTTAGTCGAGGACTTGTATGAAAGCGTAAATGACCGAGAGATCCGTCAGGTCTTTGAGGGACAGAACCGCATCCATCTGGAGATCAAACAGCTGAACCGCCAGCTCGCCATGATCCTGGACGAGCAGCGGAGATACGTGTCTGTGATCACGGATGAAATCGGCAAGAAGGGATCCAACGTAGCATCCGGTCAGGTGAGAACTCGCACAAGTCATTCACAAGTCATGGCTGTGTTGGATTCACGTTTCGTAGACAGTTATGATAATTATATAAACTGAAATTAATCCAAAGATGGACGGAAACTGGTTGAATTCTGTGTTATGACAAGCTGGGGTAGTAAGGATTATATCCTTGTATTTATATTATATTTTACCAGGACCTGTCAATAACCCATGATCTAATTTTCTAACTGTTTTGTCACTTTTGAACTGGATCTGACTAGAAAGACATGCGGCCATATTTACGAGGCCCTAACATAGTCACGTAGAGTGAAACTATTTAACAATTGACAATTTTCTGATGGCTAAAAATATATTTCTAATATTATTTATTACTTATTTCACTATAAAGAGCAAATATTAGTTGTTGTTTTTTTCAAATATAGTCATTGGAACTCACTTGGCGGAACTCTTCATTCACGCCGTCATAGGAACAGACAACTAAACCCCTAAATAATACTGACAGAACTCAACTCTGTCTATTGTATTAAAAAACACATTGACGGGACACAAGTCAGTCTGCTACAATTTAAGTTACTTGGCCACAAAATAATACTGACAAAATGTTACTCACTCTGTTATAATTTTTTTTTTTAAAACAAGCCCCTTCATTTTACTTGCGCATCAGAACTTTGTCTGCTACAACTGACAAATTTAAGCCACAAAATAACACTGGTTAGAACACAGCTCAGTATATCTAAAATAACCGTTTTACGTAATATTTTGTTTTACTCTTAATATAGTAAGTCAATTATATTTATAGAGCGCTTTTCCAGACTAGGGTGTATTAACATGTTTAACTAACTAATATTTAGGAAACAATACATAATTAAGTTAAAACATACTATTTTCTCCAATATTCTAAGATGTATGCATTTTTTTTATAGTGATTGGTTCAATTTGAGTTTGGAGGCAGAAGCACAGTAAATGGATGATGTTATTCTATGTTAATCTTTGTATCCTTTTGATATCTTGGTGTTTTCCCCCTTTGATCTATGCTCTTTATGTTTGCCCTTTGTTCTTTTTATTTGCACTTTGTTCTTGTTCCTGCTTTTACGAAACTTGTGTACTTTCTATCATCTGCTGTGAACTGGAAATTTAATTTCCCGAAGGAGATCTCCAGGGATTATTAAAGTCTATCTATAATATACTCATGTAACACTTTCTAACTGTTATTCTAAGGATGATGCCAGTGACCAAGAATTTATAAACATTGCAGTAACACAATTCAGACACTAGGAACAAGCCCTTGATAAGGTTTACCTTCAAGTTAAACCTTCTTTTCTTTGTCATTTTTTGGCCCCCCATTATAGTCTTGGAATATAATGTGTCTCCACAGAACATATAATCTCCCTGTACCAACTCGTTCCTTTGTTTTCCAGCTGGACAATCAGCAGTTGAGCACCATCATCACCAACCAGCAAGAAGTTCTTCGAAATCTGGATGTTCTGAGGTGAGTGACCCTGCTGTTGTTGAAACATTCTTTCAAAAACGCAGCTCTTGTTTTTGCATCGCCGCCGCTTTATCTGGAAAAACAAGGGAAATCCGGAATCGTATAAATCCCTGAACTCATATTTAATCTCAGGAGGCAGCAGTGGAAGCTTCGCAGGTGTCGGCCAGGATGATAATCCAGCAGCAGCCACAGTCACACGCATGTTTGTTCACATATGCTGAAGATCTGACAACAACATGAGATAATATCTGTCAGACTTTGATCCTGCCGTGTCACCGTAATTAAATCATTATGGTGAACATCATTTAGTTTGACAGCTGATAAGAGCCGAGAATGAAATAGTCATAGTCATGCTTTATTATTATTATTATTATTATTATTATTTATTCTATATAATATCTATATATATTTTTAAAATTATGTTATACTTGTGCGGAATTACATGAATATACTGTTTATTTAAAATATATATATACATGTGTGTATATATAGAGAGCTCCATAATATATACAGTACATGTAAACTGTATAAGTTGCCTTAAAAAATACACATTATTTTTTTAAGTCACAAGGGAATTACATGTTGCAGTATGTGTTATTTAATTGTAAGATTTCCTTAATAATGTAAATAAATATTTTATATATATAAATATATATATATATACATACTGTATATATGTCTGTACAGTGTGTGTTATAATGAGGAAACATCTAAAATGCATTTACTCATACAAGAGTCACAGGCGAGGTGTAGTTAAAAAAAACCCAGTTTGATTTATCAATTAACATTAATCTCTTATTTTTTAACAAAGATATCAATTGAGTGATTAAATCGTTTATGTTTGTACCTTTGTAAATAGACGTCAATAATATTGGTTTGAAGGAGTCATTTAATGTCTAAATGTTAACGACTGATAATATCAGCGAAATAATCTATACTTTACATTTGTTCTGAATTAAGTCGGATTGTTATCACACTGTGAATAACATAAACGTATGTAATAATCGCATTTTCGCCGAACACCACCATTTGATTGTGTATTAATTTTTAAACACCATCTGCATCAAGAATTAATCAGAATTACAAGATATTACAAGATATTAAAGATTTCATTAATCTCCTAGACTCGTGTATCGTAAGAGAATCAAGCTGTTTATATGCCCTAAATACAACCGCAGACACACAAATGATTTTTGCATTAATGAAAATGGTAAATAAAAAATAGTTTATTGTCGATCCAGAGTCACTAGCGTGTCTGACCGTGACTGACTGTATCTCCAGTGTGTTTCTGTCACGACCATGTTTGTTGGTGGCGTATTATGAGACAAGATATGTCGAGATAATTTGGTACAAAGACTTGTGAGCTGATTGACACGCTACCTAAGTCGGAGCCTGACAAAAGGCCGCGGCGGCTAATGTGCTAATGTGAGCGACTGATCTGTTTTACTTTGTAGATTAAGAGCCCGGTTTATCCTGACCCGTCTTTCACACTCACGACTTTAGCTGAATATCCAAGGAGGGTTTTTCGGCTCATAAATGGGTCACGTGTCGAAGATGAAGATTAGATACTCGGCTTTAATAAATGCTCACTTACTTTCTGAACGGAGATTTTTTTTTTTATTCTCTCTGTGAAACAAATTAGATTTTGTTTATCTGTCGTCCCGAGCCGCCCGCTTAGACTGAGGCCATGTGCTCCAGCAAAGAAAAGGTCAGATCTTAGCACCATTTTTATTCCTTATCAGATTAGAAGTCTTTAAATACATCTGTCGCACACTTGCCAAACATGGTTTCCCTCTTAATCATTTCTTGTCACAATCCTCGCTCGCTCCCTTCCCACGTATTCCTGCCCGAGTAAGTCTCCTTCTTCCTCTTATAATCGTCTTAGATGACTCTAAGATAAGGGAATCTTATTGCCCGCCATGTAAGTAATCAACTTTCCGAGATTTCATTTTGCTGAGAAATATGATCCGATTTATGCTCCCCTCCATCTGAAATTGAAAGTTAAGACTTCGAACACTTTAATATGAAAGGGTTTTCGTCAATTAAGGGTCAGAGTCGCGGATTTTCCTTTGAGGAAATTTGGCTTCTTGCTTCAAATGTCAAAAATGGAACAGATTGGAAAGTTCAACTGAGATGAACTCTGTGGAGATAATATATTTTGAACTTTGGAAGGTAAATAATTGATAAAGGGGACTCTTGTTTGGGCGATATTTAAAATAGTTTGGAGTTCTGTACTTTAACTCAAGTAAACATGACTAAAAGAAAGTTTATTCTAAATATAAATCATTTAAATGTGCGTATTGCAATATATGGAATTAACGAATGAGGATGCAGAGAAAATAAACCTATCCATTGTTTATCTCTTCTTATAATGAGTTTATTTAACAGCAAAATAACTAAAATTCTAATCTAATTCTACTTCTCTAATCTTCTATCTATCTAATCTGACCCAAAATTAAAGCAGACTTAGGCAGACACAATAAAATAGAGAAATAATACTAATAAAATGTAACTCGGTCTCTTACAGAATTTAGCCACAAAATAACACTGACAGAAGACGGATCAATCTATTCTAATTGACAAAATTAAGCCCCAATATCGCAGTGACCGAGTGTTACTGCGTCTGTTCAACTTAAATGAATAAGCCCCAAAATTATACTGACAAATGCAACTCAATTCTCTTACAATTGTGAAGATTTTGCCACAAAATAAAGCTGACGGAACACAGCTCAGTCTACTGTAATCGACAACATTTAGCCCCAAAATAATACTGACGGGACACAACCTCGGTCTGTTACAAATAATGAAATTTAGCCACAAAATATCACTGACGTTGTTTAACTCTGTCTGTTATAAATTATTCTAAAAGCCCCAAATTTTACTGACTGAGAAAACTTGGTTCTGCTACAATTGACAAAAAGCTGACACAAAGTAAAACTGACAGAACACGGCTCAGTCTATTACAATCAACTACATTGAGCCCCAAAATAATACCGAATGAAGGACACTATGTAAATAATGCAGAATTAAGATACAAAAATGAGATGTATTATAATTACAAAAATAAGCCACACAATTATACTGACGGAATGCATCTCAGTTCTGCTAAAATTAGCAAATTTACGCCACAAAATAATACTAACGGAACGCAGCTCTGTCTCTTACAATTGATAAAATCTAGCCTTAAAATAACACTGACTGATCACAGCTCATTATATTGTAATATAACATTTAGCCCCCAAAATAATACTGACAGAAAAACACTCATTCTGATACAATTTACAGAATTAAGCCAGTCGGTTATGATTGAAAAATAAAAAATAAGCCACAATGTTATACTGACGGATCAAAACTAAGTTACTCTAAACCTACACAAATATTTCTTTCTTTGGTCACAAAAATTCCGGTTCTGCGCTGATGTCAGTTCCATCTGGACTTTTCTGGTTTATTATTGTTGGTTTTGAATCATTTCTGATCCTAGTTGTGTTCTTTTTTAACAACTAGTGTCTAGTTTAAAACTAACCTTTTTGTTGTGCGTTTAATGAATTGACATCTGCGATCACATAACTTGTAATTTAAAATATAACAGTAATTGTTGACGGATGTATTTCTTCCAACTGTAGTAATCAATCATTCTTTTGAACTAGTTAAATCAACCGTCGCGATTACAAGGGTTGACTTGAGAACCAGACCTTCGCCAAGTGCTACTGTCAAGCGTCTCTGTCTGTTTCTTGACCTTGGATTCTTGTAATCTGTTGTAAGAACATGTTTTTATAAGGGATTAATTCAGCAATCATGACCTCTTTTTATCACATGTCATTTTTTTTGTTTAACTTTGTGAATACGGAGCCCCCGGTGAATAAGGGATTAAGAGATTAATTTTGGACAATTTTATTACTTTGAATAGATGATACGACACAACACACTCTTCTCATGGAAAATATTTACCGAGATGAATAACACGCAACATGGAGCGGATTACAGGAATCTGTCGAGATTTTCATTTTTTAATGTTTCGGTTTATGTTTTATTCGGTCCCATGGGTTGCTGGTTCCCATTCGGGTCAGCCAGTCTGGGCTTCCTTCATGCTGCCTCGGGTCGGTAAAACCCCAGATTGAAGTGGCATCAAAGGTCACGATGAGAGTGAGACAACGGTGTGAAGACGAAAGTGAATGATGGTGATGATGTGCTCCTGCAGGAACAGCTTCCATGACTCGGTGAAGCAGATCGGCTCCAACCAACAGCAGGGCAACAACGGCGGCGCCGGAACATACGAGAGCATTCAGCACTTCAACGACATCAAGGAACATTTGCACGTCGTCAAGAGAGGCGTGGAGCATCTGGTGGAGCGCAACGCCGCGGTAGGTCTGATGCCGTTCTCTAGGAATGTTGATTTAAGATGTTTTTACTCTAAGGTGTTACTTTTCTAAACAACACAGTTGAAGAACAACCATCTTTGAGTCTTCCACATTCCTTTTTCTGTTTTGAGACTTTCAAGATGTTGTTTTTCTTCTATCAAGCAAGATTTCTTCATCTTCTTGTTTGTTGGATGGTTAGATAGATGGATGTATGCTTAGGTGGTTAAATGGATTGATTATTGTATGGTTAGGTGGTTGGATGGATGGATGGATGGATGGTTAGGTGGTTGGATGGATGGATGGTTAGGTGGTTAAATTAATGGATGGTTAGGTGGTTAGATGGATGGATTATTGGATGGTTAGATGGATGGTTAGGTGGTTAAATTGATGGATGGTTGGGTGGTTAGATGGATGGATGAATGACTGGGTGGTTAGATGGATGGATGGATGGTTAGGTGGTTGGTTGGTTATATGGTTAGGTGGTTGGATGGATGGATGAATGGATGGTTAAATGGATGGTTAGGTGGTTAGGTGGATGGTTGGGTGGATAGGTGGTTAGATGGATGGATTATTGGATGCTTAGATGGATGGATGGTTGGATGGTTAGGTGGTTAAATAGATGGATGGATGGTTAGCTGGTGAAATGGATGGATGGATGGTTAGGTGGTTGGTTGGATGGTTAAATGGATGGTTAGGTGGTTAGATGGATGGATTATTGGATGCTTAGATGGATGGATGTTGGATGGTTAGGTGGTTAAATAGATGGATGGATGGTTAGCTGGTGAAATGGATGGATGGATGGTTAGGTGGTTGGTTGGATGGTTAAATGGATGGTTAGGTGGTTAGATGGATGGATTATTGGATGCTTAGATGGATGGATGTTGGATGGTTAGGTGGTTAAATAGATGGATGGATGGTTAGCTGGTGAAATGGATGGATGGATGGTTAGGTGGTTGGTTGGATGGTTAAATGGATGGATTATTGGAGGGTAAGAGGGATGGATGGATGGATTTTTACATAGTTAAATGGATGGATCGAGAAATTGATTAATCAATATACAGATGGATGAATACATGGGTGGATGAATAGATAGATGAGTGGATGGATGAATAAATGTGTGGATGGATACATGGATGGATGGATGGATGGATGGATAAATAGATGAATAGAGATGGATGGATATTTGGATTAAAGAATGGAAGAATAGATGTGTCTATTAATCTACCCATTTATTTATCCATCCATACATCCATCCCTCTCTTATCCATTCATTCATCCATCCATCTCTTATCCATCCATCCATCCACACACGTATTGACTCAAGCTGACTCACAATCTGCTCTGTCCTCCATCAGAATCCTGCCGAAAAAGCAATAAAGTGTCCAGATCTGCCTCCGATGCCGTCGTGTTTATCGACGGTTCACTTCATCATCTTCATCATCTCTCAGTCCGTGTTGTTCTTGTGCTACATCATGTACAAGTAAGAAACACTCCAGTCCAAGTATTCACCACTTGAAACTTCAACTCATGTCTTTGTTTTTTTTTACAGGAGCCAACAAGAAGCAGCAGCAAAGAAGTTCTTTTGATTTTTGAAACAAAACATTATATTTGTAAAAATGGGGAAATATTAATTTTGTTATAAATTACTTGATTAGTTTTTGCAGATTTTAAGTTATTAAACCTAAATTTGACTAGAAATAACCGTTGATCGATCTTTTGGCGACACGATCCGTTCAGTATTCTTTAGTACGATTCTATTTTCAGCGCCTGCCATAACAAGCAAACCTGTGTTTTCAAATGTGTAATTTTTGTAAGAAAACCCAAAAAAAGAATTGAAGTAAAAAGCTGAAGTGATCGTGACGCATAAGCAGGTGTGGCTGCTTTGGTTTTTAAAAAGAGTCAAATTGTTTGAATAAATGGAACTTTTTTGAGTTTGTGATTTTGCTCTTTATGTTTGCTCTCGAACTTCCAATTTTTCTGTTCAACAAAAACTTCTTTAATTTTTTTTTAAATTCAATTTAACCTGTGTAAGCCGGTCCACAAAATATTTGTTTGCAACACAGTTAATGTTAGCATCACACAACCCAACCATCAGATATTACAGAAAAGAAAAATAAAAAATGGTCAGAACCCCGCTAAAAACCCAAGATTTGAGTGTATGAAAAATACATTTCACTATTACGCTGAATCTACAAAAGGCTGTGACAAGTTTTTCTTCAACAAGGTTTTCCAATATATCATTTTTGTTTTTTTGTCTAGAGCCACAAGCTAATGTTGCTTCAGAGAAAACATAAGAAGACATAAATTAAGTTGGGTTAAGTAGTAATCAATACAATGGGATGCCTCAAGGATCGGTACTCGATCCTGGCTAGAGGTTGGCGAACACTTGCTAATAAGACAGTTTGAACCAAAAATGATAAATAATCAGACCCCTTTTGATTTTTCACCCTTTGTTTGATTGCAATCATCACTACATCTTGACAGGAAAAAAAACAGAAATGTAGATATTTTTGCATCAAGACCCTTTGCTGTGACTCATATTTAACTCACATTTCTTCTGATCCTCCTGGAGATGGTTATACTCCTTCATTGAGTCCAGCTGTGTTTAGCTCACAGCCCTCAATGTTCCTAAGAGCTCAGTGGCCTACATAATTAAATGGAAGAAGTTTGGGACCAGAACTCTTCCTAGACCTGGCCGTCCAGCCCAACTGAGCAATGGTGGGAGAAGAGCCTTGGTGAGAGAGGTGAAGAAGAACCCAAAGATCACTGTGGCTTCAGAGATGCAGTGAGGAGATGGTAGAAAGTTCCCTAAAGTCAACCATCACTGCAGTCCTCCACCAATCGGGGCTCCATGGCAGAGTGGCCGACAGAAGCTTCTCCTCAGTGTAAGACGTATGAAAGCCTGCATAGAGTTTGTCAAAAAACATGTGAAGGACTCCCAGACTATGAGAAAAATGAGATTCTCTGGTCTGATGAGACCAAGATTGAACTCTTTGGCCTCAATCCTAAGAGGTTTCTGTGGAGACACCATCACCTGCACAATACCATCCCAACAGTGAACATGGTGGAGGCAGCTTCATGCTATGAGGGTGTTGTTCAGCTTCAGGGACTGGGCGATTAGTTTCAATTGAAGGAGAGATGAATGCTGCCATACAGAGATATCCTGCAAGAAAACCTTCTCCAGAGTGCTCAGGACCTCAGACTCACCTTCCAACAAGACAATGACCCTAAGAACACACATCTAAGATAACAAAAGGAGTGGCTTCGAAACAACTCTGTGACCATCCTTGAATCTTTATCCATAGTTAGTGGTGGATGCTGGGGATCCACTCTCCTGGAGTCCACAATGACCACCTTAGTCTTCTCCACGTTCAGGTGGTGATTGTTGTCTTTGCACCACGTGGTCAGCCTGTTGACCTCACTCCTGTAGAAACATCTCATCGCTGTTGTTGATGAGACCCACCACAGTCGTGACGTCCGCAAACTTGAAGAAGAGGTTGGAGCTGGATGATGGGGTGCAGTCGTGGGTCAGCAGAGTGAAGAGGAGGGGGCTCAGCACACATCCTTGGGGGGGGGGGGACCCCTGCGTTCAGTGTGATGGTGCTGGAGGTGTTACTGCCGACCCGTACCGTCTGTGGTCTCCCCATCAAGAAGTCCAACAGCCAGTTTGAGGATGAGCTGCTGAGCTGAAGTCGGCCATGGCTTCTGGTTGACCCGAATGGAGATGGTTGTGGCGACCGTGACATCGTCCATGCACTTCCACATGTAACAGACTCTGTGTACTCTTGGAGGTCTGTTGAAGGTGGCTGCTTCTCTAAACATGCTCCAGTGTGTGGTGGAGAAGCTGTCCTGGAGGGCTTCTGTAGACCCCTCAGGCCACACGCAAATTTGCCTTTTAGCTGGTCTGTTGACTTTAACCAGGGGCCCGTTTGCTGGCATTAGCATAACAGTGGTGTGGTCCTGAGGCTCCAAGATGGGGGAACGGACGAGCTTTGTGTGTATGGAGTAAACGTTGTCCAAAATATTGTTTACTTGTTTTGGGAAGTTGATGTGTTTTCGGAGTTGTGGGTACGGTTGGAACCTTCTCAGCAGAACAGATAATCCACTGCAGTCTGTTCTTGTTGCAGCAAGATACCGCACAGTGATGAACAAATAAATGTAATATAAATAGGCACGTACCAGGGTTTTTTATACCCCCCATTAGTCTTTAATACCAATTTTGATTGAAAAGTACTCACATCTCGCTAAATTAACCAATTCTATTTCAGTCTGAATATATACTTTGAGGATTAATGGGATTAAAAATGATATTATGGATTATTTATAGAATTGATGAGGAAATGTTTTAAACTGATTCAATAAACAGCAAAACGGATATTAGGGATTTGCAATTTTTGGCAAGTTAAATACCTGATTAAATTATACAAAATTGACAT
This sequence comes from Callionymus lyra, assembly GCF_982586985.1. Taxonomy (NCBI): domain Eukaryota; kingdom Metazoa; phylum Chordata; class Actinopteri; order Syngnathiformes; family Callionymidae; genus Callionymus; species Callionymus lyra. The sequence goes on from NC_141822.1 coordinate 7,089,567, forward strand.
TTATGGCTCTTATCACCTTTAAAATGGAAGATTATTTACCTTTCCCTGAGTGTTTTCTTACCATAAGTACAATATTTAACCCATTATATTTCAGTCCTTAAACGTAACATATTAGGTTTTTTATTATTCACTTATTCATTAAATAAAAAGGCACCTTTTTAATTGCAAAAAAAAATCCATTCAAATCAATTAATTAAAGCATGTAAACTTCTTAAAAGTAATATTATTGTCCACCCTTATCACAAAACTGTGGCACAGAGTGTCAAAGTGTCAATAACCACAAAAGTTTTGAAGTAATTTCCGAAGCACCTTAAAAGTAAAACCTGATATTTTTGTTTTAATACAAGCTTTATTCAACCATCTGTGGTCTTTTTCAAAGGAGTCAAAAATTACATTTACACACAACTTGGTAAATTTCATAAACTTGTAAAATTCTAAAAATATAGTACAAATTGTTAACTAATCTATATTTATACTTGGTTCAGCTCACAGTTTCTACAAAGATCTTCTTGGACTCAAAAGGACCACATTTAACTGATCTTTGTCTGGACTACGATGATCTTTGGTTTTTGGCTGTTCACAAATGCCAAAAACTCATTCCAAGGAAGGTTTTAAACTTTGTTTTTGTCCTTCTTTTAGTTCTTAGCAGCATCTGAGCCGTTTTTTTTTCTTGGGAATCTCGCGATTGCCTGAAAAATTACGTTATGCTTAAGTTCATGAGATGATAAAATATTCAAAACTAAATTACATTGACTTTGCATTATTCTATTTCTTTATGACTTTTCATGGTTTTGTATCTTATATCTCAGCTAGTCGGGAATAAAATTCACCATTTAAAAAAGCGTAACATTTCAAGTAAAGGAAAACCTGTTTTTTTACCCCAGCTCCATTAGTGATGGATTGATTATTTAAATTCTATGTTCTGAGGCCTGTCTTTAGATCTGAAGAGAGGATTTCAAAGATGCACCTTGATTCAATTTCTTTGCCGCTTGTTCCCGTGTAGGGTTGGCTGTAGTCTAGAGGCGGGGGAGGAGACCCTGGCATCCTGTCCAGGGTGTCCCTCCCGCCTCTCGCCTGTAGAAACTGGGATAGACACACAAAGACAGACAACCATTCACACACACACTCATACCGACGGAGAATTTCCCCAAGTTCTCAATCAACCTCTGTATGTTTGTGGACTGTGGGAGGAAACCGGAGTGCCCGGAGTAAACCCACGCGACACGTGGAGAACATACTAACTCCACACAGAAAGGTGACAAGTTTGCTCGGCCTTCAACCGAACCAACAACCTTCTTGACGTAAGGAGATCCAGCTAACCACTGCGCCACCACGCGTGTATAAAGATGCACCTTCAGTGATAAAATGTATAATATTCATTCATTTTCTACCGCTTTATCCCTTACTGGGGTCGCGGGGAGACAGGAGCCTATCCCAGTATCATAGGGCTAGAGGCAGGGGACACCCTGGACAGGACGCCAGTAAGGAGATCGAGCTAACCACTGCGCCACCACGCGTGTATAAAGATGCACCTTCAGTGATGTATAATATTTAAGATCATAAAAAGTTGGATTTAAAAAAATTTATCATTGTATGTTTTTCACTCCTTGAACTCGTTAGATTAATAAATAAATAAAAGAGTGACTATAATCTTCAACATCCCCCTTCGGCTGCTTGTCTCTTTTCTGGCCTTGATGTTCCACGTTGGCTCGCTTCCTCGCCGCCTGTGGACCTGACATTGAAAAAGAGGAAGCAACATCTCCTCCTCCTCTTCCTCCTCCTCCTCATCCTCCTCTCATCTGTCCGTCATTATTCTCCGTTGCAACAATAGCACGGCATGGAGGGCGGCTTCAACCCGGATAAACAGGCCTGTAATCCCGCTCCTCTCTCCTCGGCAGTGGAGTAATCTGCGAGTGGGCGGAGCCAGCCTGGATAATATGATTAAGGGGGCGGACGCTCTACGTGCAAACCCTAAACTGCCATTTCTGGAAGCAGTATTATTAGGAAATCCACTAGTTTTTGGCGAAGAAACACTTGAAATTCTTGATGTGTAAAGTGGAGAAAACCACGTGGATGAAGGTCTGATGTCAAAAACATTGATGGTGAACAGGCCATCTGTCTCTTAACATAGTGGAGCAGGGAGGATTAAATCCAGATTATGGCCCCTGCAAAACATTGTGTGTGTGTGTGTGTGTGTGTGAGAGATTGTGTGTCATCAGTGTGTCCTTGGCGCCATCGTCCAGCAGCAGGTTAGCTCCAGAGCTACCAGCGCCTTTGACAACCGGTCCATACAGGAGTATCTTCCATCTACGCTTGAAATTATAATCCAGCAGATTGACTCGAGATGGCTTTCTTGATCAAGAGCATGATCGGGAACCCCCTGTCAGGGATCGGTCTCGGCGGCGGCGGCGACAAGGAAGAGGAGGCCGCCCCCACGGATCCGGCCAAGGCGGCGGGCATGACCCGGGAGGAGTATGAAGAGTACCAGAAACAGGTGGTGGAGGAGAAGTAAGTGTTTTTCCAACTCTCGCCGTCGGGCCTGGTCAACACGGCTTAATCTGACCTTGACGTGCAGCTTTCACTTTCAAAGCATCTCCTAACCTCCCCAAAAAACGATCTAATCCCACGTGATTCTGTGCATTTAAACAACGTATACCTAAAATGTCATCAAAAAACATCACGAGCATTTAAGTAAAAATATACCCTTGAGGTCAGAAGCTAACACATAGCAACATCATGCTAATACCTGTCAGTACTATCTTCAAATATCTACCTTTGCCAAACTGACCATCTACAAAAAAAAATAAACAATTGTCTTTTTTACATTTATCGTTGAACTGGTTGGTCTGATTTTTAAAAGAAAATCTTGACTCTAAATAATCCCTGACGGAGGAAAAGTTGATGCGTCACCTTTGGGAAACTGAAATAAAAACACTTGTTGATATAATCTGTCATTGAAAAAAAAATGAAGTGATTTTGTTTTCCATTCTTTTTCTGAATAAAAAATATTGTGACTGTACTATCTTGTAATCCTCGGCTCAATTTTTGTTCTGTTTCAATTTGAATTGTGTTGTTTACTTGGTTTTGTTTGTCAGGATGGAAAGAGACGCAGACTTCCTGCACAAAAAGGCCGAGCGAGCGACGCTGAGAGTGTGTCTGAGAGAAAAGTACAGGCTGCCAAAGGTACAGTAAACACAAAACGTGATGTTTTCCTGTAGAAAAAAAGGCGTCTTTTGCTTCATCAGCATTAGTTTAACATCTATAATAAAATGTTAATTTGTTGAGTCAAAAAAACACAAAAAAACTCAACCTTAACTGGAACATTTTTGTCTCACTGGATTCTTTAATAATTCAAAAAGTACAAAAATATATATAAATTACATTTAAAACATCTGATTCATGGTTCTAATTAAAATATGAGTTTTATGTTTTCATATTAAATTAAAGATGTTTTAATCAATCAAAAAGATTTTTTAAATAAGTATATTTATGAATATAATTTATTTTAATTCTAAT